>NW_019178807.1:0-1536 GCF_002260705.1 Seriola dumerili
GTCCTTCCTTACAAATAATCTGGAGGCCTTCACTGAGCCTAGGTGTTACGCTGAGATGTCGCTTCCCTATTAGGAATTACAGGAAGTTTTCCACACTTGCATTTTTCTGGAGTTGATACAATAACAATTTGTATATATCGTGTTAACAAATAATATTAGCATTATATACACAAACATTCTCCATTCAAAGTTATCCTGCATCATGGCTGCCACTTTTTAAAAAAAAATCAAGTTTGAATGAAATTGAACTAATTGAACTCTCTCATATAACATCTGAAGCAATTTTAAATGCTTTTGGATGTACGTACGTGTAGGACTACATGTAAACTTCTCCTCCTCCCATTGCCCATTGATGCAAGTAATTCTGCCGACTCCCTCCATTGTATATTGATCACGGCATTGATAAGTTACTTTAGAGCCAGACGTGTATTCCGTCTGATCTGAAGTGTCAACAACAGCATGTGCAACTTCAGGTGGGTTAGGGCAGGGATTGCCATTAGCTGAAAGAGATAAAAACACTTGAGTATTAGGTTATACCTCATAATCTCTCTATCAATGCCTACATCTACACCTACACCATTTTCTCCTGACAAGCGATTATCTGAGCGATGTTTCCTTCCTTACAAATAATCTGGAGGCCTTCACTGAGCCCATATTTGTTACGCTGAGATGTCACTTCCCTATTAGGAATTACAGGAAGTTTTCCACACTTGCCTTTTTCTGGAGTTGATACAATAACAATTTGTGTATATCGTGTTAACACATAATATTAGCAATACATACGCAAACATTGTCCATTAAAAGTTATCCTGCATCATGGCTGCCACTTTTTTCAAAAAAAAAAAATCAAGTTTGAATGAAATTGAACAAACTGAACTCTCTCATATAACATCTGAAGCAATTTCAAATGCTTTTGGATGTACGTACATGTGCACGTAAAGTTCCTCTCCCCCCATGTCCCATTGATGCATGTAACTGTGGCGACTCCCTTGATTGTATATCGATCACGGCATTGATAAGTTGCTTCAGAGCCAGACGTGTATTCCTTCTGACGTGAAGTCACAACAACAGCATTAGCAACTTTAGGCGGGGGAGCACAGTGACTGAGAATAGCTGGAAGAGATGAAAACATATTCAGTACTAGGTTATACCTCATAACCTTTATAAATGCCTACATCTGATAAAATAAGAATGAGGATGACTCACGTTGACAGATTTTTTCGAGTGATGTTTCACTGTCATTCCATTTTCCCTCATCACACGTTAAGCGAACAAACTGAGCGACGTATCCTTCCTTACAATTAATTGTGACACTTTCACCGTGCATATAATTATTACGTTGAGATTCCACTTCCATATGAGGAATCGCAGGAAGTTCTCCACATGCGCTTTCCTCTAGAATTGATACAGTAACAAACAATTAGGCTGGAATATTACTAAATAATATTAGCAACATAAACAAAATCTCTTCATTCAAAATGATCCTTTATCAGTGCTGCCACTCTTTCAAAAAATCAAGTGTGAATAAAATTGAAC
>NW_019178808.1:0-173 GCF_002260705.1 Seriola dumerili
ACAACAGGTACAGCTACAACAGACTGTGGCTAATAGGCTAGCAGTTTGCTTTAGTTAGGTCGTCTAGGACAGGTTCAGTTTTTTTGTTTTTTCATTGAGAAAATTTAATGTTTTTATAGTAAAATTAAATTCTCCCGACACAAACCTGATCATACAGATGCATTTTGGAGAAT
>NW_019178809.1:0-178 GCF_002260705.1 Seriola dumerili
AAACAAGCCAAGAGACTAAATTCTCGCCAGGCCAGTTGGGCATTGTTTTTTTACCGGTTTTTCTTCACATTGTCTTACAGGCCGGGGTCCCGGAATGTAAAACCAGACGCCCTGTCACGCAACGACCCTGAGCCTGTCGCCAAGGAACCAGAACCCATCCTCCCACTGAACCGTGTGG
>NW_019178810.1:0-152 GCF_002260705.1 Seriola dumerili
TGATTCAAATACATTCATCACGATTAGTGGATTCGCTGGTGGGGTGAAATTGTCACATTGCGTCCCACTTTGGTGAACTTTCACAAGGCTGACCGTTAGCAAGCGAGAGTTACTTATCGTAGCTTAATCAGCTATGTTGCATCTTCCTCTGT
>NW_019178811.1:0-109 GCF_002260705.1 Seriola dumerili
AATGTATTATGTCAACACATCCAACATACAAAAACTAGCGAGGTTAAACTAAAGAGGTTTTTGATTCCACTTTTTTTTTTTTTTTTTGCTGGTATTCTAGTTTAAGTAA
>NW_019178812.1:0-154 GCF_002260705.1 Seriola dumerili
AACTTTTTTAATTAGACGCAATTCATAAAGGGTTTGATGATAGGTGAAAATTTCAGGTTGGCAGGTTCTTTATTTTTAACTTAGTAATATTATTGACTCCAGACTTAATGGTAATAAACCCATGAGCATTTTTAAATGGTGGTGTTACACCTGT
>NW_019178813.1:0-988 GCF_002260705.1 Seriola dumerili
ATGGACTTACTGTACTTGTAAATACTAAAACTGTGATTACACCTGAAGAGAGAAACTCAAACATGGTTCACTTTTTCAACTTGTCTGAGGGGCTCCAGGTCCTTGAGGAGCCACTTAGTAACAGTTAACTAATAAACAACAAATGATCTAATGGATCAGTTGAATTATTTTGCTGTTAAAGTGCCGTTTTAAATCAAGAGCTTCAGTCATGGTTCTGTTTATATAATTAACAACTTTGCCTGATTACTAAAACCAAAGTCAACAGAGGCAGTTGATAACCAGCTTCAGGATACCAGTTATCCAGGATCACCAATACTCAGCTCAGTGAAGCCAGAAACACCAAACCACCAAATCCAAACTAAGTTGAACATCATTTGAGAAGCAGGTTTTTCTCTGTGTTTGCAAAATTTTTGGTTTAAAAACTATAATCAGTTTATCAAACGCACCTCAGCCAAGTTGATCCAAGCTGTCAGACCAGTCATGGCACATTTTTCAGTCATGATCAGATCTCAGTTGACTGTTCAAACTGTAGTTGATTCTCAGAAACAGTGCGTGTAAAATACCACAGTGAGTTTAAGGAAATCAACTCAACTTTCATCAATTAACCTGATTTTAATTGAAATGATTCTCTGTTTCAGAAAAGTTACAATATCTAATGATCACATTAAGAGACGTTTCAGAAACTAAAGTCAAGATCAAATCTGGTGATTTCAAATCTTGAGTTAAATCAGTGCGTCTCACTGTAGATTAGAACAAGGAACAAAGTGAACAAACTATTCAGTACTCAGTCAGTTAACTTACACTTTTAGAAATCTTGAAGTCCAGTCTCTATAAAACTGACATAACTCCATGTATTTAAAGCGTAGCTGCAGTAATAGATGCACATCACACTCAAAACCACAGACCATGAACTCAGCATCAGATAGATACTTTAAACCAGCCAGTCACCATCAGGAAACATTTCTACTGTCCAGTTAAACAGTGATAC
>NW_019178814.1:0-145 GCF_002260705.1 Seriola dumerili
AAACGCCGCACAAGGTTTTGATCATCAATACAAGCAACGAATAAACCAAGTCCTTATTAAGCAAAGGTAGAGATTTGGGGAAATCTGCTTCTTTGCTTTCTTGCTAAGAGTTAAATAAGAACATTGATCTATGTTCATATTTATT
>NW_019178815.1:0-131 GCF_002260705.1 Seriola dumerili
TACTATGACTTTTGATGCCTTACTATACTATGTTGTTTTTAAGTCTTTTGATGCCTTACTATATAATGTCATTTTTATGACATTTTAAAAATGTCATAGTATAGTAAGGCATAAAAAGTAGTAAAAACGAC
>NW_019178816.1:0-149 GCF_002260705.1 Seriola dumerili
GAACCTTATCTGTCAACCGGTACTCAGCCTGAGACCTGTGACACATTCTCGAAGGAGCGTCTCCAGGCTCTGTAGTTCTGTGGCTTGTCATTGAACTGAAGAAGGCCTGTTTTTTTTAAGAGAAGGGAGGCCTAAATCGGGTCCGCTGC
>NW_019178817.1:0-823 GCF_002260705.1 Seriola dumerili
CATACTATAGTATAGCATGAAAATGGCAAAAAATGTCATGCTATACTATCGTAAAAAATGTCATAGTATAGTAAGGCATAAAAATGGCAAAAAACGTCATAGTATAGTATTGCAAAAATTGTCATAATATAGTAGGGCAAGAAAATGGCGAAAAATGTCAATATATAGTATGGCATGAAAATGGCAAAAAATGTCATGGTATAGTATGGCAAAAAATGTCATATTATAGCATGGCACAAAAATGACAAAAAACGTCATAGTATAGTGAGGCATAAAAATGGCAAANGCATAAAAATGGCAAAAAAATGTCATGGTATAGTATGGCAAAAAACGTCATAGTATAATATGGTAAAAATTGTCATAGTATAGTAAGGCATGAAAATGGGAAAAAATTTCATAGTATAGTATGGCAAAAAATGTCATATTATAGCAAGGCACAAAAATGACAAAAAATGTCATAGTACAGTAAGGCATGAAAATGGCAAAGAAAATGTCATGATATAGTATGGAAAAAAATGTCATAGTATAGAAAGGCATAAAAATGGCAAAAAATGTCATGTATTAATAAGGCACAAAAATGGCAAAAAACGTCATAGTATACTATGGTAAAAAATGTCAAAAAATGTCATTGTATATAGTAAGACGTAAAAATGACAAAAAACGTCATAGTATACTATGGCAAAAAATGTCATAGTATAGTAAGGCATAAAAATGGCAAAAAACGTTATAGTATAGTATGGCAAAAATTGTCATAATATAGTAGGGCATGAAAATAGCGAACAACGTCATAATATAGTATGGCATGAAAATGGCAAAAAATGTC
>NW_019178818.1:0-114 GCF_002260705.1 Seriola dumerili
GGCCAACTGCAGCAAGGACTGTAACCTCCACACGTTGGGAGCCTGCTTAGACCACTACGCCACATGACACACACAAAAAGGTCATAGTATGGTAATGAATTAAATGACATAGTA
>NW_019178819.1:0-112 GCF_002260705.1 Seriola dumerili
TTTTTAAAGGTTTACAGCTTCAGTAGGAACCGAAGGGCTCAGGGCTGAGAGCCACAGAGAAGTCATGAAGACGACGACTTCTTTAACGGATCTTTATCAAAATGTTTGTTCA
>NW_019178820.1:0-157 GCF_002260705.1 Seriola dumerili
ATTATTATTTAAATATTGGTTAAGCTGGAACAGGTTAACTCATATTTTCGTGTTTAATATTTGTAATTTGTTAATATAATGATTGTATTCTGTTAGAACAAAAGAATTCTAATGTCATTAAGATTGAATTGAGATGTTGAGCTAGAAAATAACATGC
>NW_019178821.1:0-463 GCF_002260705.1 Seriola dumerili
TCACTTGAATTTGAAATATAGTTGTAAGTTTTATATGTTACTTGATTGATTTCAAATGTTATCTTTCTGAGCCTGTAAAATTGAGATCATACAGTGGCTGACAAGGACCAATGCGCTGCAACAACTCAAAACACTTCCATTAAGAAAAACTAGCAGCCATTTCTGAAACGATGCAGATTGAAAAACACATATGAAAATACAAAACAAATACAACAACAGAAACGTGCTGCAAATGAAAAAAACAAGTTGCAGGAAGACAAAACAAAACATGAACATTAACAGTAAACTTTCTGCAAATACAGAAACAATGCAACAACAAAAACATATGAAGATTTTTTTATTATTAAATAACAGCTACTTGTCAGTACATGGTGAAACAGTACAAATATCACAGTACACTGTAAATAGAAGAGATATTAAAAACGAAAACCACATTTTAACTCATATTATTAATGGAAGATTT
>NW_019178822.1:0-153 GCF_002260705.1 Seriola dumerili
AAGTTAACGTGAAGATTCACATTTAGAGACGATTACATTAGGTGTTCTTGTCTTTCTGAAACGGGTCACGATATGCGCCGCGGCCGTCATCCAGCTGGCTTGTAGCCTAACCTAACCCCCGAACACATTTCTGGCACAGAATTTTTTCCTTGG
>NW_019178823.1:0-828 GCF_002260705.1 Seriola dumerili
GCACTTGGTCCACCACCCTATCTATTCCTTCAGGTTATGTACTACAATATAAAAAGCATATATATACATGTTAATTAATTGATATTTTATTTTCAGAATGCCACCAGCAAGGAGAGAGCCGCGATACTGTGTGCAGGATGTGATTGATATGGTCCAAACTGGAGAGAGTGAGGTTGAGATGGAACTCAATGACACTGATGAGAGTGATGAAGACTCAGATGAAGATGTCTATCAACAAGTGGACAAAGAAAACCAACCACCCATGGACTGTCCAGCTAATAATTACGTAGACATCGAGCCAAAAACAAACAAACACACTATGCCCCGTGACAGGTATCGCTGGCTGAAAAAAGATTTCATCAGTCCCAACACTGATTTTTCTTGTCTGGATATCACAGGAGATGACATTTCCCTCCACATACCATTGGAATACTTCCAGAAGTTTGTGTCCGAAGACATGATTGAGGCTCTGACACAAAACACAAACGAGTACAGCTTTCAGACCCATGGAACATCTGTAAACACCACTGCAAAAGGAAATTGAAAAAATGTTTGCCATGTGCCTGAAGATGGGCCTCGTACAAATGGCTGGAACCCGTATGTATTGGGAGACAGAGACACGGTTCTCCCCTGTTGCTGATGTGATGCCACGCAACAGATTCCAATCCCTGTTGACGTCATTACATTTTGTAAACAACATGACAGTATCAGACGGAAAAGATAGACAAACTATGGAAACTCAGACCATGGCTTGATTCATTGAGAGAGAAATGCCTGCAGCTGGTACCAGAAGAGCACAACTCTGTGGATGAGATGATGATTCCTTTC
>NW_019178824.1:0-207 GCF_002260705.1 Seriola dumerili
CCCCCCCCCCCCCCATGCTGGTGTTAACAATGCATGCAATTCCCCTGAAGCCCAATTTAAACCAGGCCAGTCGATGAGTGGTGTGGAAGGAGGATCTGGGCCGCGGGCTCTCTGTGGGGAGATATCGACTGAAATAAAGAAATCACGCTCAGCTCCCCAAACAATAAAAGCATGTGATGTGCTATCATGTGAAAATCAATAGTTCGC
>NW_019178825.1:0-166 GCF_002260705.1 Seriola dumerili
AATACTTCCACACACTGTTCCTCAGATGCTTTGGTGTCGTGATTTTCTCTAACGTCCATTTTTATGCCCCTACACCTGCGACAGCCTGGGCCGGAGGCATTATGGCTTCCAGTTGTCTGTCCGTCCGTCCCGTGCCATTCTCGTGAACACGATAGGTAATTTCTTC
>NW_019178826.1:0-118 GCF_002260705.1 Seriola dumerili
AAGAAAGCCATGAGGCTGGCGTAGGCCGCTGGGTCCATTTGTGGTCAGTGGAAACTGGAATAAAGAGTGGGAAGGCAGGACCTTCCTGAGCCACAAGTCCAGTACCAGCTGTGGAGTG
>NW_019178827.1:0-126 GCF_002260705.1 Seriola dumerili
TTTGCATGCCAACATGCTCAAAATGACAATGATAACATGCTGGTGTATTGCAGGTATGTTTGTGACATTAACTATCTGAGGTCAGCGTGTTAGCTTGCTAACAATTGGTTAACACTACAAACAAAG
>NW_019178828.1:0-143 GCF_002260705.1 Seriola dumerili
CTATCACTTCCTTTCTTCTACTGAAGTTAGCATGCTAACTAGCTAGAACCAGCCTGTCTTGTCACTTTCCGATAATGAGTGACTGAACGGTCCAGTCTGAAGACGTAGCTCCTCAGAGGAAGTATTATAACCTCTTGTCTTGT
>NW_019178829.1:0-114 GCF_002260705.1 Seriola dumerili
GTGTGTGTGTGTGTGTGTGTGTGTGTGTGCTCACCTTTGTATTTGGTGACCACGGTTGAGTTGAGACACTGTGGTTCCTGAAAGGTGATGGTCAGCGTGGTGCTACTGCTCACG
>NW_019178830.1:0-105 GCF_002260705.1 Seriola dumerili
TGAACTTGCAAAATGTTACAAATGGCCTTTGTTTTGCTCCAGCGTGAGTGTATCTCAATACACGTGGGTCAGGCTGGTGTCCAGATTGGCAATGCCTGCTGGGAG
>NW_019178831.1:0-105 GCF_002260705.1 Seriola dumerili
GAAGAGAAAAGAGTTCCTCCCACATAGATTATTATTATTATTATTGTTATTATTATTATTATAATAAAACTTTTTTTTCCTGGCCTTTCAGCTGATGTATTAACT
>NW_019178832.1:0-584 GCF_002260705.1 Seriola dumerili
GCATTTAGGCCCACAGAGGGACGTCTGCTTGACTAAACAGTTTCTCTCCCTTATTTAAATGATGTACAGAAATTAACACCATCATTTTGTCAGTTGGGTGTAGCTGGGCGCAGGGGGGACTGAGCTGTTGCTGACAGTTAATATGTGAACATAATCAGTGCTGAGTCCCACCCTGCAGAGCATCTGGTTTCTCACAAAGCATCCATCTCTCCATGTTTTTAATGATGAGAAGTGTTCCTGCCAGGCACTGATCATTTGCTGTTTATTGTTCTCTCATTACATTGTGCTGCAGCTTAATTCATCCCCAGTTTGCTGCAAAACTCTGATGTTCTGAAAATGAAGAAACAAACCGTTTTGCAAAAAATAACAGGTTTAATTCAGTTTTTCACTTGAGTCAATCAGCAAACCAATAGTGACACAAGAGTGTGAGTGATAAGACGATACTCCTTCCATTTGTTTTGGGAACTTTAATCCAAAATAAATCATTTTAAATGGAGACCTCACTGAAACATAGGCGGAGTGGGGGGGGGGGCACCTTATAGGGATCCAGCCCCGGATGTTTTCCCAAAAGCCCCAAATCTTAT
>NW_019178833.1:0-156 GCF_002260705.1 Seriola dumerili
CTCAATCAATCGTTTATGTAATGTCCTGAAAAAATGCCAACTACAATTTGTCCAATTTGACATCACCAAAGTCCTTTGTTTGATTTGAGAAGCTGCTACATATACTTTTTTTTGGCATTTTTACTTTAAAATTGCTTCTTTTTTTGAGTTTTTTTT
>NW_019178834.1:0-110 GCF_002260705.1 Seriola dumerili
CCATAGTGAGGGAAATTTTAAGTGTAGTTTCACAAAGTAGCGTCCTGCTGAAGTACACCAATACAGGAGGTTCCCTATCAACAGCTGCTAGGAGAGCATCTTATATACTG
>NW_019178835.1:0-110 GCF_002260705.1 Seriola dumerili
GCAGCCATGTAGACACACCATTAGACACAGAGATGCCCAACGATTTTCTATTATTCACTGCAGTACAAACATAATGCAATGCAAAAAGCAAGATGGACTACTTCAGAATG
>NW_019178836.1:0-141 GCF_002260705.1 Seriola dumerili
AGAACAGAGTACAAACATATTTAATTGAAAAACTAACAGTAAACAATGCCCAAAGGAGAAAAAGATTTACCTTATTTGGCGTCACAAGATCAAAATTATTCTAGACTGGGGAAAACTTCTTGGAACGATCCATGAAGTCAG
>NW_019178837.1:0-127 GCF_002260705.1 Seriola dumerili
GCTGCTGCTAACCAGTTTCTTGCTTGTATAAGACCCATAAGACTCCTTTTACTCTTTGTAGGCTTCCCCTTTGTCTTTTCTTCTATTCTCTTCACTAACTCTTGACAGTCACTTGTTACTAGTTTTC
>NW_019178838.1:0-203 GCF_002260705.1 Seriola dumerili
TCCTAAAGTTTTCAGTTACACCTGAGCATGCTATACTGTTCAATAGCTCTGTTAAACTGTTCTCAGAGCTTAAATCTGCTGCTTTCCTCGATAGAAGCTGTCAGCTTTCACATTAAGTGTGATTTCAACACAGAACACTTGAGGATAAGTTTTCCTGTCTATTTGAGCAGCATTCATGAAGAATATGATGGACATCATGCTTA
>NW_019178838.1:734-972 GCF_002260705.1 Seriola dumerili
TAAATCTGCTGTTTTCCTCGATAGAAGCTGTCAGCTTTCACATTAAGTGTGATTTCAACACAGAACACTTGAGGATAAGTTTTCCTGTCTAGTTGAGCAGCATTCATGAAGAATATGATGGACATCATGCTTACATGTCCTAAAGTTATTAGTTACACCTGAGCATGCAATACTGTTCTATTGTTGAATAATTGTGAAATTCGGGCCTTAAAAGCCTACTGTCTGTGTCTGTACGTAG
>NW_019178839.1:0-103 GCF_002260705.1 Seriola dumerili
GCGAGCAAAGATCACAAGTGAAGTAACCATCACAACCATAGACTGTATGATCGGATTATATGCCATCACTACACGCCACACAGGTTTGTGTAAAGAGACAATC
>NW_019178840.1:0-117 GCF_002260705.1 Seriola dumerili
TTCTTTGAATTAGGTATTTTGCTTTGATTTCTATTGGGCCGTTATCATTTGGATATTTAGGTTTTTTTAGTTTGTTTGTACATCTGTTTCCTAGGTTTAACCTGCCCATTAATTGTT
>NW_019178841.1:0-176 GCF_002260705.1 Seriola dumerili
ATATCCACAGGCTAAAGCTAACAGGCTAATAAGCACTGGCTCTGGTCCCTGAACCCTGAAGCTCTAAAACCGTCTCTTCACCTTCCTTTGGACAGCGACTCTGTTCAAGAGCTCGTATCAGCAGCCATCGAGTCAGATTTATACAGGTTTGTAGTACTGAAGCGCAGCGCACACAG
>NW_019178842.1:0-154 GCF_002260705.1 Seriola dumerili
TTTTTTTAGTAATTTAATAAATTGCAGTGGCCAGTGAAACGCCGTGAGTTGATTTAATGGGATTATATTGTGGAATTTTATTAGCCCATGATTCAGCTTCTGCAGATAAAGGTAAATTTTGGTCGGTTGCTTCGTGCATGAGAACGGAGACGGT
>NW_019178843.1:0-117 GCF_002260705.1 Seriola dumerili
TGATGCACGGAGAACCATATTTTTATGCTGATCAAGGAACGTACTTCACATCTGTCTGTGTTTCCTTTTATGATCTTTCCAAGTTAGACCACCACTACAGCGCCAGGCCACTATAAT
>NW_019178844.1:0-101 GCF_002260705.1 Seriola dumerili
CAGATGTGCATTTTAACCCTAGAAATTCCTAATGTCTTTTTTTATTTTTTCAAATTAAAACCGCACATTTTAAAGTGACCTTTTATTGTGACCTGCCCAGA
>NW_019178845.1:0-112 GCF_002260705.1 Seriola dumerili
ACCCCCTGACCTTTTCTCCAGTCATGAAATCTTCACTAGATATTAAAAATATGCTAGTCTTTGGGGACGCTTGCTTTCCTGGGAGCGTTTGTGCTGTGTAATTTTAAATCTG
>NW_019178846.1:0-1388 GCF_002260705.1 Seriola dumerili
GGCCTCACACTGCCACCAGGAGTCCCTTTAGAGACTAATGAAAGACATTCAGCTAAGAGACTCCAGTTGCAGCCTTTAGGCCGTCTGCACACACCTATCTATTTTTATAACTGTTTTTAAGTGGTACGGATGTTTTATTTTGCCTCTGCCAGATCTTTGCAGAAGAAGACGGAGAATGTGTTTGGATAACTGCGGCAGGTTTTCAGCACTGCCTCAATATTGCCAATACAGATTGAATTGTATCCTAGAGTGGTTTGAATACAAACACTATTAGCCTTAAAGAAGCAATCACGCAGCCGTCTCACTGCAGTTTCTGATCTCATTTGACTGTCTGCTTTACTACTGATAGATGCAGAGACGAGGCAGAAAGCAAGTATTTTTAGACTGAGCTCTATTTAAATCTATCTGTCTGTGTTTTTGCTGTTATAATATGATGTTGGTTGTGTTGACTCTAACATAATTAGCTGTCTCCATTTGAAATCAGCTTTAAAATGGTTGGAGTAGGTAACTTTGTAGTTGTGATGGATATCATCTAATTAGCCAGGATGTTACTCTGCAGGGACCTAAATGGTTGGTTAACGATACGTTTGGTGCTAAGATGCAACATTTCTGACAGTATGTTGGTGTGTATGTGTGTGTTCCTGTGCGTCTGTGTGAAAATACAGACTAAATCCTGTCTCTGGAGATATATATATATATATATCTCCAGAGACAGGATTTAGTCTGTATTTTCACACAGACGCACAGGAACACACACATACACACCAACATACTGTCAGAAATGTTGCATCTTAGCACCAAACGTATCGTTAACCAACCATTTAGGTCCCTGCAGAGTAACATCCTGGCTAATTAGATGATATCCATCACAACTACAAAGTTACCTACTCCAACCATTTTAAAGCTGATTTCAAATGGAGACAGCTAATTATGTTAGAGTCAACACAACCAACATCATATTATAACAGCAAAAACACAGACAGATAGATTTAAATAGAGCTCAGTCTAAAAATACTTGCTTTCTGCCTCGTCTCTGCATCTATCAGTAGTAAAGCAGACAGTCAAATGAGATCAGAAACTGCAGTGAGACGGCTGCGTGATTGCTTCTTTAAGGCTAATAGTGTTTGTATTCAAACCACTCTAGGATACAATTCAATCTGTATTGGCAATATTGAGGCAGTGCTGAAAACCTGCCGCAGTTATCCAAACACATTCTCCGTCTTCTTCTGCAAAGATCTGGCAGAGGCAAAATAAAACATCCGTACCACTTAAAAACAGTTATAAAAATAGATAGGTGTGTGCAGACGGCCTAAAGGCTGCAACTGGAGTCTCTTAGCTGAATGTCTTTCATTAGTCTCTAAAGGGACTCCTGGTGGCAGTGTGAGGCC
>NW_019178847.1:0-102 GCF_002260705.1 Seriola dumerili
TGAATTGATGGGATGCAATTGACTCAAGGTCATGCTGGAAGGTCTCTGCCAGCTTTACCAGCCTTCCCTCAACCCCTTTTTTAGCCCAGTTGGTGAACACCT
>NW_019178848.1:0-155 GCF_002260705.1 Seriola dumerili
AAAGTAGTGATATTTGACATTTTTACTGTATTCCACCAGCTTCAACCATTTTCCCATTGTAGGCAAATGCATGAAATTCTTGTATTTTTACCTGTTATATATAAAACGATCCTTATCTCAATCCCGATGGACCGCTCCGACCATATTTATTATTT
>NW_019178849.1:0-1377 GCF_002260705.1 Seriola dumerili
GTGTGTGTGTGTGTGTGTGTGTGCGTGTGCGCGCGCGCAAATGTCTGCTTGGGGGATTTCGATGCGGATGGACTGCTAAGTGGAAGTTGAGAGGATGCTGTAGGGGTGTGGCTGTTAAGTGAGGGTGCACTCTGTGCAGATGGGGGGATGGAAGGTTTGCTTGCTGAGCAGATGTTTTAGGGGTGTATGTTTTTCTTGGGGGTGTGACATGGTCAGTGAAGGGCAGTCAGGGGACTATAGAGAGGACATTTGTTGTTGAGCCTGCTGTTCTTCTGAGACTACTCATGCAAAAATGTGAAAGGTGCAGCTGGAGATTTGACATCTGGGAGTGAGCTCCAGCCTCTATCAGTGGTCTTAGGCCTCAATTATAGACGCACACGGAGACGGGTGCAGATAGCTGTAGACACCACGGATGCTTAGTTGTGCTTATACTTCTTTCTAATCGGCTCGGAGTCCGTTTGGACTGTGACCGATGCCCTTGTAGCAGCTCAGTAACCCCACAACAAATTTGAGGGTACACAGACACCTGCACAGAGTCTTGCGTACATCCTACTCAAGGATACGGAAAGTGTAACACTAGCTGTGGAGCAAACTCTTACCCTTTGTTGCAAATATATCTGTCAGGTGATCCTAACAATGTGCCTAATTGATGCAGTGTTAAGAAGATGCTTTTTTCACTTTTTTACTTCTGCTGGGTAGTGAGATGCATTGATTATATATAATCATCATCGCACTCCTTTCATTCCATCTGTTTGTCTGCTGTGGTGTGCTTTTCTCTGGTGCACAGCACAAACAGATTGGAGTTTTCATTAAGGCAGAAAAACTTGTCAGATTCGTGACAGCTTTTTATCTGGACATATGCTCTGATACAGCGGAAGCAAACGAAGACCAAGCCTAGAAGATTTCTCCCTCTCATCTCTATCACTCCTCTTCCATCCTGCTGCACTGTAATTCTGTCTACATTCATACTTCACCTGCAGCTGAGGGGAAGTGCTCTGGTGCTTGCTTGGAGCTGTTTTTCATATTTGGTGGAGCTTTTTTATAATTGGTGGATAGAGACGGGTCTTTGAGTATGGATCATGGCTCTGTAATGAGTCTCTCAGTGTGTATGGGTGTGAGTGTAGGGTGTAGACCAGCGCTGAATGGGAATGAGATGAATGCTGGGTTGAAATGAATTTCTAAAGGCCATGGTGCTTCATCACAGGCCCAGCACTGCCCATCCCACTCCTGCCTGAATAACACCAGAATTATCACTCAGAGGGAGGAGAGAGAGCGATGAATACCTTCAGCTACTACACCCTGGGGACTCCGGTACCCCAAGCACCCCTCCCGTCACTTTCTCTTCTGCACACACACACACACACACACACACACACA
>NW_019178850.1:0-126 GCF_002260705.1 Seriola dumerili
TAACTAACTCACTATTACTTTCAGTCCTGACAAATTAACCGTATCCCGTCGAATTAACTTTTTTTTTCTTCCCCATATTAGAAAAGCTGATGGTGTCTGCACTCTGCACTATTTCACCTGTGCTCG
>NW_019178851.1:0-143 GCF_002260705.1 Seriola dumerili
GTAACGGCTGAAAGGCGTTTTTGTGAGGTCACCGTGACCATGACCTTGAGTCCGAGTGAATGTCTGTGCAAAAAGAAGTTTCCCGGAGGTGTTTCTGAGATATGGTGTCCACGAGAATGGGACGGACAAACTGAAAACATGAC
>NW_019178852.1:0-157 GCF_002260705.1 Seriola dumerili
TGTTGCATCTGCAACATAGATCATCATTAACAGATTCACGTTTTGTCTCAATAAGCATAGTATTATGAAAATATGCATTGCTTAAATAAAAAATAAAAATAATAATAGATACAATTTTTCTACTTTTTTGCTCAAGATGAACAGAACAGGTAAAAGT
>NW_019178853.1:0-110 GCF_002260705.1 Seriola dumerili
GAAATCAGCTGTAATCTGGGACCTGAGCAGGAATTTCAGTTTTATTCTCACTACAAATGTTTACAAATGACTTTATTTCAGGCTGTATCAGCAGCTGCAGCTGGTTTGAC
>NW_019178854.1:0-149 GCF_002260705.1 Seriola dumerili
GTTCATCTTTTTCTTCTGGATGACTCAGCATTGTGTTGTCGAAGTTTCAGCCCTGCTGCGTCATTAGACGGGCTCCACTGAAATGAATGAGAGGGCTGTGATTTTTCACACAGGGCTACTGTCGGTCTGAACGCTGCCTTAGGGAAAGA
>NW_019178855.1:0-114 GCF_002260705.1 Seriola dumerili
ACTTTTTTCCTGATGTTAAGCAGACATTTTACATTTTTTTAATTAACAGAAATATTGAAATGATAAATTTTCAAAGAAGTTAAAGTATATATTAAACTGTATATATATAAACTG
>NW_019178856.1:0-122 GCF_002260705.1 Seriola dumerili
AATTCTGACCTTCCATCAACAGATTGCCTGAAATGAACAGGAAGATCCATCAACCAGTCACCTTTCATGGACACACAGCTGGATCCAGGTCCAGATCCAGATCCAGGTCCAGGTCCAGGTCC
>NW_019178857.1:0-142 GCF_002260705.1 Seriola dumerili
GCTGTGTGTTTAATTAGCAATCATTAGCATGCTAACACGATAAACGAAGACAATGCACATGACAAACATTACCCCTGCCAGCAGCATGTCAGGATGCTGATGTTAGCTGTAGACTTATTTACTGCTGATCTCACAAAGTTGC
>NW_019178858.1:0-127 GCF_002260705.1 Seriola dumerili
GATCCTTTGTTCCCACTGACATCACGCTGTATAACAACTCAGCCAAATGAAGTGGACTAATATAATTATTATTGTTCATTTGTTATTGACTATTTTTATTATCATTATTATTATTATTATCAACAAT
>NW_019178859.1:0-118 GCF_002260705.1 Seriola dumerili
ACAACGTGGATGTGATGAATATTTGGCTTGAATAAAATTTAAAATATTTGTTTGGGAACTTGCTGTGTCTGATTTGTTCAGGAACTTATTGTGATGGAGTAATGAGGAGCTACTCAGT
>NW_019178860.1:0-107 GCF_002260705.1 Seriola dumerili
TGACACTCGCAACCTACCATTTATTTATATTTTTCTATAATATATATATTTTTTTTTACATTTTTCTTGTAAATATTTTATCTTATTATTCAATTTTTCTATTTATA
>NW_019178861.1:0-471 GCF_002260705.1 Seriola dumerili
ACTGTATACTAAATCACTGGTTGTGGTTCTGAGGGACCAATAGACTGAAAAGTTTACAGTTGTGTTTCCTTAACGGCACTGGATAAATCATGAGACAGACACATGCACTCAATGTATTTTGCATACATATTTGACTGTTACTCACAAGGTCGTTCTGCTCTACGACCTCGTACTCAGCGTCTTTGTCTGTACACTTTGTCCTTAGACTTGAGTCCATGTTCTCATACTTGACCGTATATGTCTTTTGGAACAATATATTACATGATTAGATCATTTTAACTCCATAAACATACCATGTGAAGTGAAATGAGATGACTTAAATTATGAATTGGTGCTCGCTGAAGACCTGGATCCAGAACCACAACACTACATTGACCACACTTATGGTACGCTCACCTTGTCTTCTTAAAGGCCCTCCCCATCAGGGTTGTGGACATAATTCTTTGTCATATTCTCCTCCATGGTTTCCTG
>NW_019178861.1:496-811 GCF_002260705.1 Seriola dumerili
TTTGTCATATTCTCCTCCATGGTTTCCTGCTTGAAAAGACAAATCATGGAATTTTCACTCTGAATTTTGTATTTAAGGTGCTTGTACGCAAAAAATGGTCAATTTCCTCCTGCTCAAATGTCAGAATGGGTAAAGATTTCATCAACACACTCAAAGCTTTCAGAATGATAAGACAACTTCTCCTTGGCCATCCATGCCCTAATCTGACAATACATGAAACCACAATTTTTGCATAATTATAATTTATATGATGTCGTTGTGTGAGTTAACACATAGCTGTAATTCTTGCACAAAACATTAAAACCATTTTACTAC
>NW_019178862.1:0-129 GCF_002260705.1 Seriola dumerili
CTGACTGATTATTTCGCTCATGCTATGTCTTGGGATGGACGTGTCAACAAACACAGGAGACTGGTGTTCAGTTCCAGTGTGAAACCAGCGGTTTGTTTCTTTCGTCCATGACCTTTCCACAACCTTAAC
>NW_019178863.1:0-113 GCF_002260705.1 Seriola dumerili
TTACTTTTATTTCCTATGAATATGTTAATTAGATACAAATATTTGTATTTATACATATATATTTGTAAATATACATATTTGACTTGGTGTAGTAAGTGAAAACCTACTTGGCA
>NW_019178864.1:0-133 GCF_002260705.1 Seriola dumerili
GTTTTTGAGAGAATTGAAGGCCATCTTGATTTCATACCCTCACTATTCTCAGATTGAACATGTGTGCACACTGCTCATGTGTTTTTCTGACTCAAGTCAAACATCTGAAAGTGATGAAGTATCTGTTGTAGAA
>NW_019178865.1:0-1825 GCF_002260705.1 Seriola dumerili
CAGCCCTGTGCTAACATTTAAACCCTCCATCCTTACTTTTAAAAGTCTTTGGGTGTTTTCAGACTGACAGTTACAGTAAGTCTGAGTCAGTTTAGGAATGGGTTGCAAAAAATATTGATGAAATTAAGACTTAAAAAACTGGGTGTGTGGATCATAGACTGTATGTGATGTGTGAGCAGAGCAGCAGGTTTGGGGGACATGGGATCCAACTGAGGTTTGGACTCATAAAAGAGTAAACCATGTACATTAGTGACCTGTACATCAAATTCATCTGGTTTTATGAATTTAAATTGTTCTCAGTCCACTACTTTGGTCCAGACTGATATTGCATTCACAGTCCCCAAAGGATGAATCCTATTGACTTTTCCTCTGCTGTGATCATGAGGATGACATTATGGTTTTGAGTGACTGGCAACTGTTGGATGGATTGCCATAAAATTTGGTACATTTACATTCCCCCCAGGATCAATCACAATCACTTTGGTGATCCTGACTTTTCATCTAGTATCATCAAGAAGTCAAAATTTAAATTTGCCTAGTACTTTGATTTATGATCACATACCTGCAAAACTAATGACATCCCCATCACCTTTGGATGTGCTTTGTGTTTAATACTAATTAGTAAATGGTGACACTCAAGAGGGTGAACAAGATAAACATTATACCATGTTAGCATGATGCTAGCATTTAGCTAAAACTGCCACTGTGCCTGAGAACAACTTCACACAGTCGCTAGCCTGGCTGTAGAGTAGACTAATAGTCTTGCTGATTGAAAAAGAGTCTCTTGATTAGCATTGATAGCACGAGGCTTTACTCTCCTGTACAAACACACTGATCTAAATTAATTAAGGCTTACCATGAACCATATTACTGAGGGTGTCTGAACATAATTAATTTTTGATGACTAATTTAATGTTTTCCCCTCCCCAAAACAGTTTGCATGACTGTTATAGGAAATGCTACTGAATGGTTTGTTCCTAAACTTATGAAGCATCTTAAAACATACAGGTCAAACTCAGCTCAGCTCTCTTCAGACCTGTATTGTCTTGAAACAAGATAACTATGCAAAAAACAAAAAAGGAAACCATTGCAACAAGCTAATGAAAGCAAGTGTTGTCTCTATAGTTAAGACATGGACTACGTATTCAAACAGGCATTTTTAATGTGGCTATGAACTTTACTTAAATATTACATATCTTTGGGGAAAGTACAAGAGGTTACCTTCCAATAATCTCAGTACAATGCAGCCTTGTTTAACTAAAATAAAAACAACACACTGTCACGGTACACTATAAAAAAAACTGCAGCCCTTACTCGGCCTATAGTTGAGTATTACAATAATCATCTATAAGCACTGAATACAAATGCAGTTAATATTAACCAGCAGATGGCATGTCTTTATAAATACACAATAAAATGTACTGTTAGTCAGTAAAGGATAAAGTCCATCGCCAAGCCTTGTTGACCTTCAGAAACAGAAAACAGAAAATTAAGACATGATCATGAACCCCTATTAAAGGGCAACAACTGAAGAAATATTAAAGTTTTTTCTCCTTCTTTTCAAATTAACATTTCCAAACAAAATACACAAAACATATCAACCGTGTAAAACAACAGATTACAGATTTCAACTGAACACAATGATTTACAGGACTCTTTCATTGCGTGGTGCAAGGGTTGACATGTTTCAGCAAAAATCCACAGGGAACATCCTTAATAAGTCCACCTTAAGACGTGTTCCAACTATTATTCTCTCACTCCATCGCAACAAAACAATAGCAAGACATAAATATTTCATTCTTACACATTCTTAAAAACATTCATT
>NW_019178866.1:0-139 GCF_002260705.1 Seriola dumerili
GAAATTACACACACTTGCATTCATTTTGTGGAGACTTACGCTGACCATTTTATAATCTGCCTGTTGTCCATGTTGTCTGTTGGACTTTGCAATTCAAGACGTTCTTTGCAGCAGAATTTTACAGTTCCACAGTGAACAT
>NW_019178867.1:0-133 GCF_002260705.1 Seriola dumerili
TTTGACATTTTTATGACTTGCTATACAATGATGTTTAAAAGCCTCACTATACTATGGCCTTTTGAGGAATTACTACAATCAGGTATGAAAGGTAATGTCTTTAGTTCAGTGGTTAAAGCTCTTGCTTAGCAAT
>NW_019178868.1:0-109 GCF_002260705.1 Seriola dumerili
ATTTCTGGCATTTAATGCTCATAAAGTTCAATACTGGACAAATGATGAAATTGCAAACCTAAATGGAGAAAATGCAGGGCTCCAGACTAACTTTTTACATTGATGATGA
>NW_019178869.1:0-116 GCF_002260705.1 Seriola dumerili
ACTGTCGACTTTTAAATTGTTTAGACAAAGTCAAAAAATGGCCACTTAATTTCCAGCATGAGAACTGAGTAAGACTAAACGCATTGTTTTCTCTTGTTATGTAAAACTACTCAGCA
>NW_019178870.1:0-103 GCF_002260705.1 Seriola dumerili
AAATGAAGGTTTTTTATTTAAATAAATGTCTTTTAAGTCTGTCGCCAAATGAGGTTACACAATAGTGAGTGAGTCTGTGATGAAATTATATAGAAATCCTTGT
>NW_019178871.1:0-184 GCF_002260705.1 Seriola dumerili
GCTGGAGTAAACATAACATGGCGGATATATCAAAGTATGAGTTTAATTTCTGTTGAGAAATCCCATGAAAACGTCTCCATGAATGAATGGTTGTGTAGAGAGTTGAGCAGCTGATGAGGAAACAGGTTTTAAAATGATGGTGTGATTAAATATATGTTATTATGGATTAATTGTAAATGACTAA
>NW_019178872.1:0-182 GCF_002260705.1 Seriola dumerili
GAATTGTTAATTTACATGAAGCTGAAAGGGTCACAGAGTCATCTCACTGAGTTTAGATCTTTATCAGTCCACAGTCAGACAAACTGTCTATAAATAGAGATGATTTAGCTCTGTGGCTACTCTCCCTAGAGATGGGTGTCCAGGTACGATGACGCCAAAGGCACAAAGCCGAACAAAGAACC
>NW_019178873.1:0-112 GCF_002260705.1 Seriola dumerili
TTACAGTTAAATCTTCATTTATTTTTTGTATACACATTGATTCATATATAATCCTCATTTACCTACATTTAACACATATTCAGTCAAACTTATTTTATTAATCTTTTGCTAG
>NW_019178874.1:0-859 GCF_002260705.1 Seriola dumerili
AATGTGTAGTAGCCTATAGTGCCCCCTCCTGACAGATATAGGACCCTGCCTGTGTAGACTCACCAGTGTTGGCATGTACAGTAAAACTATCAGATGTAATCAACACATAGGCTACATACATAGCCTAGTCACTTCAGAAAGTACCTGAGGTCTATGCCGAGCACTGCCTAACCTGAAATGGTGGAACACGAATGGCTTACTGATAGGGATCGATTGTACCATTTCAGGTGCCGTCTGACAGTGATCAGCCATGGTCAGACTGTCACATTAAATATGTGTATATAAATTTGTCTCGTCTGTTCTGTGGTTGGGGTTTGTGTGATGTTTTTGAAACGACAGTAAAATAATTTCTTACTCTGATACTGACTCTGACAAAGAAAAAATAACCTTAGTTGACCTAGCCACAGTAACCAGTCTAACTAATCAATAACAGAAATGACCAGCTAACCAAACAAATAGTACGTGCATTTATTTTTGACATGCTGGATCTGTAAAACGCGATCACATTACATTATATAAAACTCCGCCTCGCGAAACATTAACCAGGCATATGAATGGCATCTTATTTATTATTCATCATAAATAGTTTGAATGAGTAACCTATCATTGTAGCATACGCCATTCTCTACCAACATAGACATTATTGATATAGGCCTGGTTGACAGATCAGTTAGACATACAGTGCATTGAGAAAGTATTCAGTCTATTCTTTTTTACATGTTGATATTTTACAGTTTTTATGTTGAAATCGTTTAATTCTTTCAACCATGTACAATGCCAGCAAGCTATATGCTAATGCCAATCGGGGGAGGCGGCTAGCTTGCCTAAATTGCATCTGACCTATCCTGTTTAAAGCTGT
>NW_019178875.1:0-108 GCF_002260705.1 Seriola dumerili
TGGGCTGAGCTAATGAAACTCAGTTACTGGACACACAGCTTTATGTGCTTAGAGATTCACTTATCAAATGCTAAGTGTGGGTAATTGGGGTTGTAATGTTTACCGGGG
>NW_019178876.1:0-144 GCF_002260705.1 Seriola dumerili
ACAGCCCCACAGTCTGTGGTTAACACAGGTTACCAGCTCAGTGGGACCAGGTACGGTTAGCATAGCAAACACTTGCTAGCTAGCTAGATATTAATTGGGATGCTTTCTCCCATTCTCCAGTTAAAACATGTAGAGAAATAATGC
>NW_019178877.1:0-179 GCF_002260705.1 Seriola dumerili
ACACAGCTGCTTATTTTCTTAATGCAGATTTCATTAACAGCAGCAGGATTTTAACTCCAGGTTTATTCTCTGTTTTCAATAAAGCTGACCCAATCTGCCGTCCGTCCGTCTGTTAAATGTTACAGGCACAATCTTTACGCACATATTGGGGGTAAACTCTTCATGCTGACCCCCACAGG
>NW_019178878.1:0-566 GCF_002260705.1 Seriola dumerili
ATTAAAATCTTTTGCTCAACAGAACCAGTCAGGTGATCTCTGAGTCCAGATTTCAGACTTCTCAGAGTTCAGTGTTGAAGAGTGAAGCACAGAGAGCAGATAAAACCTGACGACTCATGTATCACCTGTGACCTTCAGAGCAGGAAGGAGGACACGGAAGACCAGTTTGTTTTAAAGAAACTGTACTAATTCTCATGTGAACTGTTTTCAGATGTTCAGATGTGTCTCCTTGTTGCACATCGGTGCAAGGTGCTGCACAGATCAGGTCAAATGAAATGTAGAAGAACAAACTGACATTTCTTTTAATTTTGGTTGGTTTTCTGCTTTTTCTTTTATCTTTGTTTCCTAGAGTGCAGAGTGATCACTGTGTAAAGATGACAGTTTATTTTTTTACACTTCATCACAGGTATTTTCCATCTTGCATAGAGTAAACCGAGAACACAAGATGTGTTAAATACAGAGCGATCAGAAAGGAAGTGGTCATCACTGCAACTTAAGTGTTGAAGTGAACAAAAACTGCACCAGTAAAACAAATACATAGAACAAAGATTAGCAATTTGTAGTTC
>NW_019178879.1:0-140 GCF_002260705.1 Seriola dumerili
AGAAGACATCTGAAATGTCTTTGCTGCTGCACAAAATCTCGCTTTTTAGTATTGCATTTGTGTGTATGTTTGTGCACGTGTGAACTGTAACAAATTGTTAAAAATTCTCATTTTGTAGCCAGTGTTGCAGCCTACATTAA
>NW_019178880.1:0-140 GCF_002260705.1 Seriola dumerili
TTACCACTAATTGTCAACTCCTGTCTAGCAGACACTAGCTGAAGACAAATTTAAATTTCAAGTGACCCACAAAGTCATGAGATGACAGTGAGCCAGCATGCACAACATACGTTTTTCACAGCAGACATTTTTACACGTCA
>NW_019178881.1:0-101 GCF_002260705.1 Seriola dumerili
GGATTCGAACCCTAGTCTGCCGTGTGGCAGACCAGGGTTTGGACCATTCGGCTGCCTGTCAGGTTGAGTTGGGATGGGATCCGCATGGTCCAAGAAAACTG
>NW_019178882.1:0-128 GCF_002260705.1 Seriola dumerili
CATTCAAATAAATACTGTGAATGATATGTCATAAGCAATCTTCTTTAAATGGTTTGGGTATTTGGCAGATATATCTAAGTTTAATATAAAAAAGTTTGGTTGGTCTAGTCCAAATAGTCTCTGAGTAA
>NW_019178883.1:0-139 GCF_002260705.1 Seriola dumerili
TGACGCAGTGTAGATATTTCACAGGAGGAAAAAAAAAAAAAAAAGTATCTGTGTTAACACAAAGTCCCTTTCACCTGGACTACGGCATAACATGATCAGAAACGCATGAGAATACAGTTAGGTTATAGGTCACTCCTGC
>NW_019178884.1:0-111 GCF_002260705.1 Seriola dumerili
GGGGGGTGGGTTGGGATTAGGTCTAGAGTGTGGGGTGGGGGGTAAATTAGGTTTAGGGTGAGGGAAGGGATGGGGAGCAGAAGTTGGGGAGGGGTGGGGGTGGTGTGGGTA
>NW_019178885.1:0-144 GCF_002260705.1 Seriola dumerili
GGCTGCTGACAGATATAAACAAAAACGACCTTTTCAGCTAAAGAAGACAAACTGTACTATTTCAGACCTAATGAAACTCGTCCTATTTTCTGCTGTTTAGCTGAGCGAATGTTCATCACAGCTGATTTGTGTGTCTCTCTATGT
>NW_019178886.1:0-127 GCF_002260705.1 Seriola dumerili
AAGTGTCTCTCCGTCTCAAGACAAGATGAACACAGCATATAAGACTAGGAGGCAACTTAATCATTCAAAGTTTTCTGTCTACTTTTTCAAAAAAAAGAGTTTCCTGGGAGAAAAACACTTGATGTAA
>NW_019178887.1:0-111 GCF_002260705.1 Seriola dumerili
CACTGTGACCCCACAAAACACATTTTGGCCACAACTCATGAATTCAGCAAATTGTTTAACATACCGGGGGGGACACATGAATCAATGTTTTATCAGATTTATGTATGAAAA
>NW_019178888.1:0-400 GCF_002260705.1 Seriola dumerili
GGTCTGTGAAACCAGAATGGTCTGAATGAAAACTAACAAAGTATGACTCATATAGGATCCTAATCAGAGCTTTATGCTTCCATTTAGCTTTGGGGTCACTGCTGCACATGAATGAAAAACTTTGGGGCAGCTTTATTTTTTTATAATCAAATAATGTGACAGAGTCCTCATATTTAATTAGTAAACACTTAACATCAAACATACTGGTTGTATAAGACACAGGGGAAACTGACTGAGCTTAAAGATTATAGAAGAATTGTGAAACCAAGAGCAAACAAAGGAAATTAATGCATCGTGCTATAATGCATCTCTTTTCAAACAGTCTTCAGTCAATGGCTGCCTGATAATAATCGACCAAACATTAGTTGATGACACAGATATGTGTTTTGACATGGAAAGA
>NW_019178889.1:0-154 GCF_002260705.1 Seriola dumerili
CCAGTTGGCGTGCAGTTTGTGTCCTCACTAACTTTTGGCTGCACACGGACATCCACGTGGAGACAACTGTCACATCATTAGGACCAAAGTAGATGATGTTAATGAGCCTGAAGACCTACTGGAGATGTTGGAGATTGAACCCCCTGAACATCCA
>NW_019178890.1:0-274 GCF_002260705.1 Seriola dumerili
TCAAACAGGTGAAAGGACAGTCAGTGTCAGTCTGAGCTGTTTGTCTGTCTAACAACAGAACAGATTCTTTACAAGCTTCTCAATGTCCTGATGCTGATGCTGACAATAAATGGGGAAAGTGGGATATAATAGGGACAGAAAGAGAAAAGGAGGTGCTAAAGATGTTAAACTGTAAAGATGTGGTGAGGTTGTTTATTACAAAAATGGTTGAAACTGTTAAGATGTGAAATGGAGTAAACTAAAAAGAAGAGTACAGGGAAACTAAAGCTTCACC
>NW_019178891.1:0-142 GCF_002260705.1 Seriola dumerili
TAGAATAATCTTAATCCTATGTGGGAAAAAAAGCAGCCTAGCAAAATAATGCAGGGTCGTTTGGCAAAAAAAAAAGCTGAACGTAACGCAACGTCATCCAGCCAAACGCTGCGTCGCATACATGCAGGCACACTCTCCTGGT
>NW_019178892.1:0-125 GCF_002260705.1 Seriola dumerili
AGGAGGTGAAATTAATCTACTCAAATGTTCCGAATAGTGATGTTGAAATTTGACACGCGGAACTGAGCTGTTGTTGCGAGCCGTCTTGACAGAGCCCAACTTTGAGGGGACAGACTACAAATCCA
>NW_019178893.1:0-133 GCF_002260705.1 Seriola dumerili
TTTGTCAGGCCTAAGCACCTCATGATGCTTATTGACTGGTTAAGCACCTCATTGACAGTAGACATTTGTGTCGCTGGAGCATTGATGGTAGGCAGATAGCCTACATTGTCAGGGATGACTGTCATATCACTGC
>NW_019178894.1:0-100 GCF_002260705.1 Seriola dumerili
TGTGTGTGTGTGTGTGTGTGTGTGTGTGTGCACTCACATTGCTATGTGATATCTTCACCGTTGTGGCTCAGTGAGTTATTTTGCCTCCTGTTCCTGCTCT
>NW_019178895.1:0-106 GCF_002260705.1 Seriola dumerili
CTGCAACTGTCATTTTCATTATAATTTAATCTACCGTTTATTACTTTTGATTGTTTACTCCTAAAACCAAAATATTCAATTTACATTAACACATGACCAAGAAAAG
>NW_019178896.1:0-645 GCF_002260705.1 Seriola dumerili
AAAAAAAAAAAAAACAGAAGTGGGACATACTTCCCTGTCGACTGCCCAACATGCAGGAACAAAGATGCTATTCTACAATATCCACTAATAAGACAAATTTATTTAATTCATGTTAACTACTTAAAAAGAAGCCTGATGTTTGCATTGTCCAAAATTCAACTTGGAAAATTCAAAGATAACATTTACTCCCTGAGTTATTGAGGTATTAATGTTATTATGATTTTAATCCATTTTTGGTGTCATTCTATTTATTGCATTTACATATACTGTAACTGATGTCAGGATTGAATATTATAACACTGAGGTTTTATTGTGCCCAGGAAAGTGTCTACTGTTGACACTAATAACTCACTGTCCTTTAGGAGATTCACAATTTAATTTAATATTATAGAAAACAAACATATCACAGTTTTAAGCAGATAAAAATGACATCAAACACAGTTGGTAAAAATAATGCACAATAATAAAATTTGAAAGAAATAGAGTCACAAAAGCCACCTGTTGGAGAAAATGTAGAATTTACTGTACATATTAGGCAATATTTCAGCTTTGTTGCTGATGTAATTTCATTTCATTTAGATTCCTCTTTCAGACACAGCTAACATATATAATGGCATGTATAAAATTTATAAAAACAACTATAGG
>NW_019178897.1:0-125 GCF_002260705.1 Seriola dumerili
CAGTTTGTTGTCACTTTTTATTGGACATTAATCTTTATTAATTAATATAATATAATTAATATAAAAGCTGAGAAAGAAGCAAATAAAGAAAATCAACAGCAGGAGTTACCATCATGAATAAATCT
>NW_019178898.1:0-248 GCF_002260705.1 Seriola dumerili
AGTTTGTGTTGAAACTGTGTCAAACAGGTTTTGATTGAACTGTGTGATCATTGAGGAGGATGTAGTTTGTGTTGCTGTTGAACTGCATTACATTGTATAGAGAGGTGTTTCTGTTGTTTAACCGTCCTCATTGATTTAAATCAGAAGCGGTTCAATGATTTTTCAGAGATTCTTCCTCCTTTCGATCCTGACTGACAGTTTCACTGATTGTGTCACTTTTGACTTTTATCTCTGATGAAATATAAAAC
>NW_019178899.1:0-451 GCF_002260705.1 Seriola dumerili
GCATAAAACGTCAAACAACGTGATAGTATATTAAGGCATGAAAATGCCAAAAAACGGCAGTGTATACTATGGCATAAAATTCAAAAAAGGCCATGGTATATTATGGCATGAAAACGTCAAAAAACGTGATGGTATAGTAAGGCATCAAAACGTGATAGTATACTAAGGCATAAAATTTCCAAAAAATGACAGTGTATAGTAAGGCATAAAAATGCCAAAAAACAACAGTGTATAGTATGGCATAAAAACATCAAAATACGTGATAGTATATTAAGGCATAAAAACATGATAGTATAGTAAGGCATAAAAATGCCCAAAAAACGACAGTGTATAGTATGGCATAAAAACATCAAAATACGTGATAGTATATTAAGGCATAAAAACATGATAGTATAATAAGGCATAAAAATGCCCAAAAAACGACAGTGTATAGTATGGCATAAAAATGCCA
>NW_019178900.1:0-462 GCF_002260705.1 Seriola dumerili
CTGCTCACCATGATCACTGCACAGAGTGACTGTACAGCGTTGGTCTCTTATACAGTAACCAGACAGTGAAATAATGTTATATATTACCTGGATGTCACTTCAGTTCAATAAATCACTGTAGCTCAAAGAATATTGATGCATTTACTGTGGCGTAGATAAAGCTCAATACAGTCTGATAATTTACAATCCATGCAACTAGTGTTGTGTAGGAGTTATGAATGGGTAGAATCCAACTCTTAATTATAAATCAACATCTACAGTATGACTCCTCTTCACCTGCTTGCGTTGACTATAAATCCATCTGGACTTTGGAGTCATGTGCCTGGTCACCTGACCCAACTTTCCTTTCAGTTCTGGTTTGTACAGTGGCCCAGAAAGCTCAACACATGGCAACTTAAGAACACACATGCAAATAGACAAAACACAAATTCAGAAAACATCTTCATCAATTTGACAACACGT
>NW_019178901.1:0-107 GCF_002260705.1 Seriola dumerili
TTATTCCTTGTTGGTTTGTTTTCTTTGAGCCTTGAGCTTCATCTTATTCCTTTTTTTTTTTTAAAGACCAACTGCTGTGAG
The DNA here is from genome assembly GCF_002260705.1 of Seriola dumerili. Classification (NCBI taxonomy): domain Eukaryota; kingdom Metazoa; phylum Chordata; class Actinopteri; order Carangiformes; family Carangidae; genus Seriola; species Seriola dumerili. Next base: position 82 of record NW_019178901.1, read on the forward strand.
AAAGTTTTACATCCTGCATTTCACAA
>NW_019178902.1:0-110 GCF_002260705.1 Seriola dumerili
ACTATACTATGACTTTTTAAGCCTCACTATACTATGATGTTTTTATGACCTTTTAAGCATTACTATACTATGACGTTTTTATGACTTTTCAAGCTTTACTACACTATGAC
>NW_019178903.1:0-123 GCF_002260705.1 Seriola dumerili
CGTGACATTTTTCGATGTTTTTATGCCTTAGTATACTATAACGTTTTTCAACAGTTTTATAATATGATGTTTTTTAACATTTTCATGCCTTAATATAGTATGACGTTTTATGCCTTACTATAC
>NW_019178904.1:0-215 GCF_002260705.1 Seriola dumerili
ATAAAAAGTCAAAAAAACTCATAGTATAATAAGGCATAAAAAGACATAAAATTACATAGTATAGTAAGCCATTAAAATGTAATAGAAACGTAATAGTAATAATAAAAATAAATAATAATAAAAAGTCATAAAACGACATAGTATATTGTAAGACAAAACAATGTCATAGTAGAGTAAGGCATAAAAAGTCATAAAACGACATAGTATGGCAAGGG
>NW_019178905.1:0-106 GCF_002260705.1 Seriola dumerili
AAAGTGTGAATGGAAAAAATATCTAGTTTAGGATTTTTTATTTTATTTTTTAGACTAAACAAAAACGGCTAAATAATCTATAATGAAAATACAGGAGTTACACACG
>NW_019178906.1:0-112 GCF_002260705.1 Seriola dumerili
TTCCATAAGACTTGAAGGCACAAAACAAAATTTATTTTATTGTTTAATATTATAATTGTATAACAATTTAATGATAATTCTTTGTTTTCCTGTTGTCAAATTGAGATTGGCT
>NW_019178907.1:0-880 GCF_002260705.1 Seriola dumerili
AAGACGAAAACCGTGGCAAACTTCACCTGCTGAACGTCAGGATATTAACCTTTTCAGCAAAAAGCATTTACAGCAATAGTATTAATAGCATTAGGTTGACATCACCTAAGACTAAACTAGACTAGTGCAATTTCCCCTTTGAGGAGGAAGTCATTGAATCATTGCGGTACGTTCACCACCGCAGCAGCAGAAATTAAGAGAGGAGGATGTTTTAGACTGTAAGCTGTGATGATGATTATGACGATGGGTGTGGACGTTGATGTCCTGTTTAGAGAAGAGAGAGGCGGAGTGAGAAACGCTTGTTATCGATATCTTCGCTGGAATCTTGTTTCCTCTATCAGCGATGGCATTTCCTCGTCTCTCTTACACAAACACAGAGGAAAAAGACACTGAAAGATGATGGAAAGGCATAATGTGATATGTAACATGGGGATGTTAGCAAGAAAGACCCAAAGAGTAGGAGTTGGAGACGTCCACTATCTTGGAATTTGTGTCCAGTTTATTGGTGAAGATAAAGGCTGAAAGAAACTTAAATTAGGTGGTAAAAACTGGCAGGTTTGAGTCTGGTATTTAGCTCATAGAGAAATTATTTTAATGCCATGCTCAGAGGCTAATCAGTAAACTGACTGATGGTTATACCACCTTTTGTGTCGTACGGATGCTAGCATGTTTTTGACTTGATAGCGATCGCAAAAAGCAGGGGAACTCAGGCTGGTTGTGTGATTGCAAAGTTGTTCATGTGAAGTTTAGAAAATATTTTGCGTTGACAATACAGCACTTTATCTTTAAACTGGAGTTTAATGACCTGGAAACATGGTTAGCAAGGCGCTAACTGACAGTTAGCATGCTAGCTACCCTGTTCAGCAGTTTTAAAAAAAAA
>NW_019178908.1:0-114 GCF_002260705.1 Seriola dumerili
CATAGTATGGTAAGGCATCTAATGAAATAGTATAGTAAGACTTAAAAATGCAAAAAAAAGTCATAATATCATATCGCATAAAAATGCCAAAAACGTCATAGTATAGTATGGCAT
>NW_019178909.1:0-131 GCF_002260705.1 Seriola dumerili
ATTAATTAAATGAAGGTTAATTTATTTAATTTATATAATGTAATTTTATAATAATTAAATTTTGAATGTAATTTAATTAAATTTTTTATTTCATTTAATTTCTAACCCTAACCCTATTTTATTAATTTCTA
>NW_019178910.1:0-115 GCF_002260705.1 Seriola dumerili
TCAATCTGAATTTGAGTAAAAGTGAATAAAATATCTTTACTACAGCAATCATGATGACTAAAGTTATTCCAATTCTTCCTGAGGGTAACATGAATGTCTGCACCAAAGTTCATAA
>NW_019178911.1:0-122 GCF_002260705.1 Seriola dumerili
TATAATAAAGCATAAAACCATCTGAAAACTTGATAGTATAGCAAGGTATGAAGACGTCATAGTCAATTTACACCTTAAAAGTTAAAAAAATGACATAGTATAGTATGGCAAAAAAGTGAAAA
>NW_019178912.1:0-117 GCF_002260705.1 Seriola dumerili
GCCTAATATACAAACGTCATATGAAGCAAATTTTTTTTTAATGTATTAAGTACAAAAAAAATGTACAAAACCACTAAAAAATGTATTATCATAGTTGAGTTGAAAGCACTTGTGACC
>NW_019178913.1:0-432 GCF_002260705.1 Seriola dumerili
AACATGCCAATAAACTGAAGTAAGGTGACTTCATGCACATCAGTGAGGTTATTTAGAGATCCCGGATCAATGATGCATGAAAGCACATGATTAACACCCCACACTGGCAAACATACACAACATGCAATGACGCATACACACTCACATAAATCTTCAGCTTGCAAAATTGCACCTGTTGTCTTGTTTTTACATTCTTTGTTGAATTCAGAAACCCAAGACTTGAGATGAAGAAAAATGTTAAATAAAGGAATTTTAAAAAAAGATGATTATTAAAAAAAAGTAAAGTAAAACTATATAAATAAATGAGGTGATGATATTTCTGTTTACTTTAGAAGTTATTATACACTGTATGCTGTGATTCTGATCTGGGAAACATTAAAGACATTCATAGCCAGACGGCTGATTTTGTTTCTTTATTCAGACAGTTATCAG
>NW_019178914.1:0-122 GCF_002260705.1 Seriola dumerili
CACAGGCAGACTGGACAAGGAGACTGCTGGTTCAAATCCCGGTCGGTTGATAGACCGTCAAAGCATCCACAAAGCTTTTAAGATTCGTCTGTGTCATTTGTGCGGCCAGTCCCAGCAGATAA
>NW_019178915.1:0-301 GCF_002260705.1 Seriola dumerili
TTTTTTTTTTTTAGATAATTCTCACGGTTGCTTTCTTTACCTACATTCATTTAGATCTTATTTTCTGACAGCAAATGGAGACCTGTGTTATCAGAAATTAGTGGACACCAGTCAAAAGAAAACATTGGTTAGCAGACATAAAAAATTCTTGCTTTTATGTTCTTATCACCAGTGTTATTAAAAGAGTGCTCCACAGACTAAGCGTTGCGTTCCTATAATATTGTCAGATTTTAATTGACTTTAAAGAAACTAGAATTTCTGCCTCGTGGTTGCATGCCTCCACCAACCAGTCAAGTTGCAG
>NW_019178916.1:0-282 GCF_002260705.1 Seriola dumerili
AAAAACCAAGGGGAGGGAATCAGATACACTGAAGTCCTTCCTTGAACAACTGGAGAAACTAGGTATAAAAATGGATGACAATTTGGATGACCTCTTGTCTGATTTAAATGTCAGAAATATTGTGTGCTTTTCCTTTACCTCAGTAGACCAGCCTGACAGTTTCTTGGTCAAACTGTCAAAGCATCTCAGACCATCAGGAATGATGGACACTGCTGGAGAATCCTCTGATCTACAGAGCAGAAGCACAGAGTGGCTCTCCACTGATACCAGACAGACAATGAG
>NW_019178917.1:0-122 GCF_002260705.1 Seriola dumerili
ATTAATAAATATGAGAAGACGCATAAAAATATAAAAAAACGTGAGAGTACAGTAAGGCATAGAAACGTCACAAAAATGACATAGTATGTTAAGCCATAAAAAGTCATGGGAACTTCATAGTA
>NW_019178918.1:0-141 GCF_002260705.1 Seriola dumerili
CCACAGTTTTACTTTCTGTTGCCATGTAGTCATTGACATAGGATTTTCTACACCAAAATAGATGTTGTGATATCAGAACAAGGTCTTTTGCCTATCATGTTTTTTTTTTTTTTCATTTTAATTCATTCAGGTTTGTTGACT
>NW_019178919.1:0-100 GCF_002260705.1 Seriola dumerili
ACCAATCCCATTAGAATCAGATGTAACCAGCGACGTCCTCATCCAGCCTGATGAGGTGACAGCTGTTGTGCATCAGGAGCTTCAACACAATGGACAGATG
>NW_019178920.1:0-169 GCF_002260705.1 Seriola dumerili
TTTTAAATATTAAAACAAAAAGAATCTTTCTTTATTTCTGAATGTTTCAAACATAGACTTAAGATAGGGCAATGAGCCATCATTAGGACACGGCCAATGTGATTGTTTTTTGTAATACTGAGGTAAAGTACAGTTACTCGAAAAATATACTTAAGTTACCTCTACTTTG
>NW_019178921.1:0-113 GCF_002260705.1 Seriola dumerili
TCAGATAAGACGTGTTCCCTTTGAAAGATTGTCCACTGCACAACAAAATAAATAAAAAAAATAAAAAAATACAGTTACTTCCATGTTATTTTTTGTCAAAGCTTCAGGGAGCC
>NW_019178922.1:0-163 GCF_002260705.1 Seriola dumerili
CCCCTTAATATTTGATTATTTGGATTTTTCATATTTTGTGTTTTTCAGTTAATAGTTAAATTACTTGCAAATATTATTTAATTTATTTTATATATTTATTTTAAATTAAATGAAACTTTTTTTGCAGTCAGCAATAGCCTGGTGGATGTTTAACAAATCATTT
>NW_019178923.1:0-124 GCF_002260705.1 Seriola dumerili
CAACTGGAAATAAAACCGAAACCTCTGATGTCTTTGATTCGAAAAATTAGCCACATACTGTTAATTATTTCCATGATTGTGAGTTAACATTTCAGTCGGTCTGACTCATCAGACATCAACTACT
>NW_019178924.1:0-130 GCF_002260705.1 Seriola dumerili
ATGAACCCAAGAGGACTCGGTGCTCGGACCAAAACCAGGTCCGGAGTCACGTCATTGAGAGTCGGGAGATACGAGGTTTTCCCCCTCGACAGCAGCGATGTGTTTGTACTTGAGTGCGGCTGAGCGTTGT
>NW_019178925.1:0-122 GCF_002260705.1 Seriola dumerili
GAAGAAATGAATGCTCAGTAGAAACTGCCATTTGGTATAATAAAAGGCAAGGAAAGCATAATATACATTTGAAAGGGGGGTTGTTTGAGGAAATGTGTTACAACTGCCAGTTAAATAAAAAA
>NW_019178926.1:0-161 GCF_002260705.1 Seriola dumerili
ATAAACAGGGATGTAATGAAACTAGTCTGAGTGGCGGAGTGATACGACCATGAGGTGGTAATTCTGGTTCTGTTTTGTTTGACTTGCTTTTCTTTTAATTCTTCCTGTTGTTAACTGGCTACTCATTTTGATACTCCAGTTTTTGCCATGGATGTAATCTT
>NW_019178927.1:0-378 GCF_002260705.1 Seriola dumerili
TACATCATATTCTTCATGGATGGTACTCAAATAGACAGGTAAAATAATCGTGAAGTATTCTGTGATGAAATCACACTTAATGTGAAAGCTTTCACTTTGCAGACACAGAGACAGCTTCTAACGAGAAAAGCAGTAGATTTAAGCGCTGAGAATGATTTATCAGCGATATTGAACATAATTGCATGCTCAGGTGTAACTGATAACTTTAGGACATGTAAGCATGAAATACATCATATTCTTCATGGATGGTACTCAAATAGACAGGAAAACTTATCCTGAATTGTTCTGTACAGAAATAACATGAGGTGAGAAAAACTAAGTTTACAGACACAGATACGGCTTCTATCGAGGAAAGCAGCAGATTTTAACTCTGGGAGC
>NW_019178927.1:415-1102 GCF_002260705.1 Seriola dumerili
ATTGCATGCTCAGGTGTAATTGATAACTTTAGGACATGTAAGCATTAAATCCATCATATTCTTCATGGACGGTACTCAAATTGACAGCAAAACTTATCCTCAAGTGTCCCGTGTCGAAATCACACTTAATCTGAACGCTGACAGTAAGCAGACACAGAGACAGCTTCTAACGGGGAAAGCAGCAGATTCAAGCGCTGAGACGACTTTAAACAGCGCCATTGAATAGTATTGTAGTGTAGTGTATCGTACTCACCTCTTGAGGAAGAGGAATCAGGCACTTGCTGGTATTCAGTGGTGATGCTTTCCTCCTCTGAGGAGGGTGTCCCATCATCTTCAGGAGAGAATGTGTCCTCATCTTGGGTAGAAGATGTCTTTTCTTCAAATGCAGAGGATTGCTGCCTATCATCGATCTTCGAATCCATCGCATAGTCAATTGTTTAAAGCAGTGAATATGACCCTCTTGCCATCCTGCCAGAGAAAAAATGTTCTGGAAGCTGTTAGGCTTACTTCCAGCATTAGCATTGACTGCACCTGCATAAACTCCAGGACATATTTACAAACAATGCCTTGGTTGTTTTTTCTTTACGCTGCAGCTGCGACTTTGAACTATGCAAGATGTCCTGTGATTTTTTTTGCCTGCCTCAGACAATTTTCTGCTATCCTTAAGATCACACCTATGTCAAAATT
>NW_019178928.1:0-101 GCF_002260705.1 Seriola dumerili
TTGAGTCCAGGTGAGGGTTTGAAGAATTAGAAGAAATTCTGTCAAGTGTAACTGAGATATGATGTCCACGAGAATAAGACGGACAAGCTGAAAACAAAATG
>NW_019178929.1:0-118 GCF_002260705.1 Seriola dumerili
TAATTTGGAAATAGTGTTTTATCCATCAAAGAGTAAAACTTTTTTGTATCTGTGACAATTCTCTAAAAACCAAATCTACGGGATACATAGCAAAATTATTGTTTCAGATTTTTCTAAA
>NW_019178930.1:0-102 GCF_002260705.1 Seriola dumerili
AACGCAGATTCAATAGTGCGCACACACGCACACGGGTCACTGTGGAGCGCTGCTTCGGGTTGCTGAAGGGCAGGTGGCTCTGTCTCGGACCAGCAGGAAGAA
>NW_019178931.1:0-126 GCF_002260705.1 Seriola dumerili
GCACACACACACAGACACGCACACACGCACAAACACACACACATATGCACACACACGTGCACACACACGTGCACACATACACACACACATGCACACACACACGTGCACACACACACAGACACGCAC
>NW_019178932.1:0-108 GCF_002260705.1 Seriola dumerili
ATGTTTTTATTATGGATACTGAAATTTGATTCTGATTTCGCAATGTCACAATTAAACTTTTCAAATGACATAATGTATGGAATTGTTCCATGGTGTCTGTCTAATTTT
>NW_019178933.1:0-1007 GCF_002260705.1 Seriola dumerili
AATTAATTAATTAATTATTGTCTTTCCCTACTTTGTTACCTTGCTCTTTTCCTACCTATTGAGAATTTCACATATTCAGTTCAACTGATATGCATGTTTTGAAACTGTGGATGGAAACCAGAACAAAAATCCATGCAAACAAAAAGAAAACCCCCAGCGTCCACTCAGAAAGGGCTTGGACATCTTACATCAGTTCAGAGGAAGGAGGAGGGAACTCATCTTCAAAAACTCCCACTGCCATAATTAAAGCAGACATTTTAGACTTGAAGACACATGCACACATTAGCGACACTGATCTTATTTACAGTGTTGTCGCAGAGGCACAGTTAACATTTTACGAGGAAAAGTCAGGTCTTTTGCTACGATCATACACAGCGCTCAACCACCAAAAGTCATTATTTTTACGATATTGTGTGTAAAAGAAAAATCAAAATGACGTGTATTCCCCGCAAAGGCATGCAGAGACCGTTCCCTCTCAGTAATGCCACAGTGTCTGTTGGACCCAAACTGCTAATCCTGTTCCTGCAGGTCAGCTAAATTGCCAAACAGATAATACAGAACACTGGCTGCTCTTTTATGTGTCAGGGAGAGTAGCAAAGGGGCACTGTGACATTTTAAAGTTTGCAATTGGTGCCAGGACAACAACTTGTCAGAAGTGGCCAAAGTCGCAGTATCTCTTTTAGTAAAAATGCCATGACATCCTTTAAGAGGGAGATAATTAAAGATAGAGAAAAAGAAGGAGGAGGAATGTAGCTAAAATCAGGTGTAATACATTTCTCTCCTCATCTTGACACGCCCTGAAAAACATATCATGCTTTATCTGTTTCTCTTTCAGAATTCAGACTCATGCTTCTGCTCTCAACCCTGAAGGGCCGCCACACTTTGATTTGCCTCACAGTATTTTGTTAAAGTCATGAATAGTCTTTCTTTCTGTCTTATTCTTTTTCTCACATTGCTATACAACTCACTTTCACACACATACACACACACACACACACACACACACA
>NW_019178934.1:0-122 GCF_002260705.1 Seriola dumerili
TATAGAAATCATCCTGAGTTGCCTGGTCCGTCAGGTGTCGGCCCTAGAAGGGGGGGCACTGTCACACCGCGGTGAGGTCAAGAGTCATTTCCTGTTTTATTTTGAAAAAAGTAACTCTCCTC
>NW_019178935.1:0-126 GCF_002260705.1 Seriola dumerili
TATGATGGTTTTATGACTTTTATGCTTTACTATACTATGAGGCTTTTATGAATTTCTATGCTTTATTATACTATGACTTTGTTATACTTTACTATACTATGGTCCCTTCTTGGGATGGCTTGCTGG
>NW_019178936.1:0-351 GCF_002260705.1 Seriola dumerili
CAGGCAAACCCAGTACTGCTACTGGTCCCTTATGACATACATGTGTTGGACATGTTATTATTTTAATCTTTAAATGCGTATTATTCATTTGTTGTTTCCATGATAAAACTTGGTGAAATGTTTTAATGCACAGTGATAATATTGATAACCGTGATAACTTTGGTCACTATAATTGTGATATTACATTTTGTTACAGTTTGGTGTCTACCTTATTCACCTTATTCTACTATGGACATTTTTGAGAGCACTTAACCTTACTATCTTCAACTGTTTTAAAGTGGCTAATCTGTACTTGTTTCTTGTCTACTTTTCGTTTTTCATTTGTTGGCCTGTGTGTTGTATCTGCACTGA
>NW_019178937.1:0-104 GCF_002260705.1 Seriola dumerili
CTGACTTTGTAAACTGCGCACACATGGGGACTGGGGGGGAAAAAGCGCGCCATTTCTGCTTTATATCGCCACGGACAGACAAAAAAAACATGATGGCCGCCGTT
>NW_019178938.1:0-182 GCF_002260705.1 Seriola dumerili
GTCATAAAAACGTCATAATATGGTAAGGCATAAAAAGTCCTGAAACTTACGTAATATAGTAAGGCATGAAAACGACTAGCATGGTAAGGAATAAAAATTTTAAAAAACGAGATACTATAAGTAAGGCGTAAAATGTAATAAAAACACCATAGTATAGTAAGACATAAAAAGTCATAAAAACA
>NW_019178939.1:0-101 GCF_002260705.1 Seriola dumerili
ATGATTTATTATGACATTTTTTATGATTTACTTAACTATATCATTTTTTATGCCTTACTATGCTATGATATTTTTTATGATTTATTAGGAAATTTTTATGC
>NW_019178940.1:0-183 GCF_002260705.1 Seriola dumerili
ATAACATTACATAATACATATTCATACTGACTGTTTATTATGTTTATAGGAACATTTCAATGAAGAATCATCCAGTCATCTCTTGTTACTGAAGTGTGTCATAGTGAGACTCTCACATTGTTTTACTCGTAGCTTTTTCTACAGAATTCAAAAATCCTTTAAATAGAACAAAGAAACTCAAAA
>NW_019178940.1:269-530 GCF_002260705.1 Seriola dumerili
CTTCTAATCTTGGAAGTATGAAGAATTAAAGTGTTACTGAATTAAATTCTCTTTGAATCTTTTTCTATTTCAATGATAAAATACTTTTGTTTTTTGGAATATAAAACATACAAATTGACTAAAATATGTCACAGAGGAATAATAAGTAACTTTATATGAAGGAAATTATATCTTATTAAAGTTTTCCAATTTTTTTACTCAATGAATATATTTTGAGTTTACGAGGAAATGTTATGAGAAAACTCTGTTGGTGTTCACATT
>NW_019178941.1:0-172 GCF_002260705.1 Seriola dumerili
GTTTAATAAAAAGTTCCAGTTTGTGCAGGATAGTGTGTCTGTAGTTGCAGCTGCAGGAGGGGGGGCTGAAGGGGTTATTGGCTCAGAGTCCCATACAATCTGGAACTGCCACTGCAGCACATTCTCTCACTACATATATACATATACATATATATATATATATATATATATA
>NW_019178942.1:0-143 GCF_002260705.1 Seriola dumerili
ATATGGATGTTAGCTCAGTTAAAAATTAGATTTTCATCTGAGGGTGTCTTTTAAGATAAGCCTTTTTGAGGAGCTGTGGAAACCTGTTGGGAACAAGAGTAGGGTGACATAAAATGACTTGATTCACCTGAAATGAGTGTGCA
>NW_019178943.1:0-268 GCF_002260705.1 Seriola dumerili
TCAAGCCACCTGGCTCAGGTTGGGCCTGATCAACCCGGCCAGTACACCCTTCAGATGATGTTTTGACAAGTGGTGAAACATCCAATGACAAAGAGAGTCACATGATGATGAGCCAGGAGGCAGCAGTACCATGTAACTGTACGTAAAAGGCAACGTATATAAAATCTCACGGGGGAAAGAAGAACCTGAAATAAATAGATAGATCAATATTTTATTTATCCTTCAGGGAAAATTCATATGTCCATTAGCTCATTGTTGATAATAATAA
>NW_019178944.1:0-103 GCF_002260705.1 Seriola dumerili
TTGAAACCAACCTGCTCCTTTTAAAGAAAATCTGTATTTTTTAGCGAACAATTCTAAATACCAGGAACATTGAGCCTTATCACTTGAGAACTAAAAGTCTTGG
>NW_019178945.1:0-189 GCF_002260705.1 Seriola dumerili
CCTGACGGGTCGGGCTCGACTGTGGGGCACAGCTGAGTGGGAGAGACAGTCTCCAGCCTGCACCTCCTTTCAGTCATTTTCCATGGAGCTACGCAAGGTTTTTGGTCTGGGGGTCTCCAGCTCAGGAACCGCACAGGGACTGATGGGCTTGCGGCAAGAGGACAGGACAGTGGCCGACTACTCCATCGA
>NW_019178946.1:0-373 GCF_002260705.1 Seriola dumerili
AACAGACGTTGTCATGGAAACGTGTAATCAGGAAATACTCTGTGATCAAGCAGAGCTGTGACACAGTTGTCGTGTCCATGTTGTTAACACATTTATATTCCATATGTCTGAAAATGTAAAGATGCAACTTTTTTGATGCAAAGAAATAATTCATCATTTTAGAGATAAACTCCTGGACATTAAACTGGAACTACGTTAAGTTGCATATTAATATTCAAATCATGGTAAACGGCCCCCATTAAAGCTTGAGGGAGATGTTTCATATAAAGAGGGAGATTTTGATCAACATCATCCGGTCTCTGGGGATTTGGATGTCGGCATCAATGTATTATCGTGTGCTAACCTGAGATCTGCCACAACTGTGTCCACCTTT
>NW_019178947.1:0-109 GCF_002260705.1 Seriola dumerili
AAGGACAGAAATATACAGATTTATTTATTCATTACCATTAATGAAAAATGGGTAGAAATATATTTAATTGCAAAATTGTAAATGATGCTGATCATTAGAATATTAGTAA
>NW_019178948.1:0-121 GCF_002260705.1 Seriola dumerili
TTTTACGTTTTTATGCCTTACTATACTATGACATTTTATTGGCATTTTATGCCTCATTATACTATGTGTTTTTATGTCTTACTATAATATGATGTTTTTGATGTTTTTATGCCTTACTATA
>NW_019178949.1:0-105 GCF_002260705.1 Seriola dumerili
GGGATTTTAATTAATGGAGAAAATAACTGATTGCCAGATTGGTCGGTTTCAGGCTGAGTTTGTTCGTCGATAAAAAGTCAGAGAAGGTTGAAGAACATCAGTCCC
>NW_019178950.1:0-154 GCF_002260705.1 Seriola dumerili
TATGTGGTTTCTTAGGCTGCAGTGCGTTGATCTCTAAGGCCCACCGAAGAAGAGAGGGGCAAAGAAAAGAGCAACATGAAACATGCAGTAAGTTTTTTTCTTTACCTCTATGTGGTTCTGTTTCTGTGTGTTGTCCTCGTGCAGACACCTGGTT
>NW_019178951.1:0-134 GCF_002260705.1 Seriola dumerili
TTGTTCATGAATTTCAAGATTTTGATCAAATATAAAATATATATATATATTTTTTTTTAGAGATTTAACAATGAAGTACATTTTATTCATGTTTTTTTTATGACTGTTCATTGTTTTATTTTTATTTGTTTTGG
>NW_019178952.1:0-140 GCF_002260705.1 Seriola dumerili
TGGGAAGAAGACCGTATGTTAAAAGGAGACGACAGTATGGATTTACGAATGAACTGTAAGCATCCAGAGGCACTGACACAACAGTAAAAAACCAAACTTTGCAGTTTATTCCTACAGTATCTTTAATTTGTTTCATCCTT
>NW_019178953.1:0-138 GCF_002260705.1 Seriola dumerili
TAAAATTTCCCGGGCTGTTGTATCTTCTTTGCTTGCAGATATCAACTGCTTGGTACTGGATGTGCGTCCCACAGCGTCAGAGGTTTTATTTTCTCAGCGAAGTGGTTCCACAAAGGGTTTATATCTTGATGCTTCATG
>NW_019178954.1:0-159 GCF_002260705.1 Seriola dumerili
TACTATTAAATCCATCTCAGAAACTGTTAAGTAAGCGTTCTCCTGATCTGTATAAATGGCCTGTAGCCTATAATTATGTGAAAATGCTTTGATAACCTTGCTAACACGTGCGATCAATCAGAAAATAAAAAGTAGGTTTGATGTGCTTGTGTCCACACA
>NW_019178955.1:0-158 GCF_002260705.1 Seriola dumerili
CAGATTAAGTTTTTTCCACAACATCTATAAATTGCAGCTGCAGTATGGTATTACAATATGACTGGGGTTAGGTAACTGAACACTTGTAGCGTATCCAACTTTGTTGCAGGACAGATTGTGGGTTAGGTCTTAAAAAAGCAAACATTAATTCCAGGTCT
>NW_019178956.1:0-161 GCF_002260705.1 Seriola dumerili
GGGTTGACGTTTTGCCTTCCATTGAGGAACAACGTGTTCTGAGTCCAAAGCTCTCCAGTGTTTGTTGTTGTTTTAAAACGACAGAGACACGGCTGTGCTCAGGGATATACATATAAATACACTAAAGTACGGTGGCCCTGAGAGCTCAACGCACTGCAGCT
>NW_019178957.1:0-140 GCF_002260705.1 Seriola dumerili
TGTTAAGAGATACAATTAGATGTACTCAGTTGTTGTGTGTGAATGTATGGTTGTTGTACAATTGTGGTGTTGCGTGTTCACCACGGTGTGGCGCTGTGCACGGATGCCATTGGTTTTTGTTTTGGGACACACCCCGATTT
>NW_019178958.1:0-143 GCF_002260705.1 Seriola dumerili
CACAGGGAGCAACTCGTGTCTAAATCATTGAATTTAGACGTCATGAAGCCTGGGATGGAAATCGTCAACTACATCCACACACACATGCGCTTTACCACAGGCAATAAGCAACATGCATGGTAAGAGAAAAAATGCTATTGTAA
>NW_019178959.1:0-108 GCF_002260705.1 Seriola dumerili
AAATTCAGAATTATGAAGAATTAAAATAGGCAAGCCACTAGATTGATTAATTCAAACTGGACTAAGAACGACAAAAACGGAGAGGGGCCTTCAGTGTTATGTATGCAG
>NW_019178960.1:0-8704 GCF_002260705.1 Seriola dumerili
GTCCACAGGGAGTCACACAGGGTGATGGTGGTGGGTGGGGCTGGGTTTTTCCTCAAGTCTACAATCATCTCAACTGTCTTTAGAGTGTTGAGCTCCAAATTGTTCTGCATGCACCAGGTCACCAGGTCAAACTCCTAACTTTAGGCAGACTCATCCCCACCAGAGATGAGTTCAATGAGGATGATGTTATCCACAAACATCAGGAGCTTGAGACTGATAACTGGAGGTGCAGCTGTTGGTGTACAGGGAGAAGAGCAGAGGGGCAAGGAAACAGTCATGGGACTTCACTTGCTGCCTCCTGTCAGACAGGAAGTCAGTGATCAACCTGCAGGTGGAGTCAGGTATGCTCAGCTAACCCTGCAGCAGAGCCGGGATGATGGTATTCAATGCAGAATCCCTAAGGAGTACAGCTGCTGGAGAAGTAAGTGGACAAACAGACAAAGGCAAAATGGACAATACAAAATGGTTGCTGTGACCTCATGACCTTGAAAGGGAAGACTACCACAGGATGGCGGTTAACAAAGAAAATACTCAAAACAGCCACTGAGACCACATGGTACATGAGGGAGGAAAGGTGTGAGTTTCTTTGTTAGCCTAGTTCATGGAGTCTAAAGGAGCCAGATTAGAAGGAGAAGGTTAGCCCCTACAACTGAGATATGCTACAGGTATGTGTGTTAACATACAAGTATCAAATTAACTGTGTGACTAACCACAATCTTGTAAACATTAGAACAACAAGCTAAGTGAATACATTAAGCAACATGTACATGTACATTAACAAAGGTAAAGAGTTCTATTGTTTAGCTGTGGTGTGCTGTGCTGTGCTGGGTGAGGTTAAGCCCAGTCAGTTAATGTTACCCAGTCCTTGTAACAAAAGGAAGAGGTCCTTTCCAGTGTTATGTAAAGTCCAGTGGGTTTGTGTTTCTTCCTGATGGAGTGAAGTCCGGTCTGGCCGTGTGGCTTCTGTGTTGCAGAAGAGGCCACTGGTTTCTTCTTTGTTCTTCTCACAGAGTTAGCTGTTGCTTGCTAACTCTGCTGTTGAGGATTAGAGTGTTGCAGCCTGGAGTGGCCAGGAGAGCTGAGCAGCTGAGAGGAATGAGCTGTTGTCTCAGGTAGCAGGGCTGATCTGGGCTGGGAGCCTTGTTGCTCCTAGAAGAGGTCCCGAGAGGAGAGGAGCTGCTGCTCCTGAGCAAGCCAAGGAGAGAAGAGAAGAGAGAGAGAGAACAAAGAAGGGGATGTGGTTTTGTTTGGTGACACCCTGGGGGTCACATCTCAGACACTAACCAACACTCACTGGTCCATAAGGTCCCTGGGTGAGGGTTGTCCCTGGGTGAGGGTCATCCCCTAGTGTGAACAGTAAAGAATTGTGGGGAAGTGAATTCTGTTGTCTGTGGTGGAACAAAAGAACACGTGGTTTCCACTATCTAGAATGTAGTGAGTCCCTACAGAATCATGTTTCTGTGTAAGTGCGGATCTTGCAACACTCATAACAACCACGGGTGTAATGCACCTGCACATATGCATTCTTTAGGAGAATTAAAGTATCATATTTTCAGTATAAACAAGTTATACATCTTATTTCTTGTGTTCATTCAGGACATGTTGCAGCAGTTTGCCGACATAAACTCAAAACTCACTTGAAGAAGAAGTTCCAGTGTGTGTTTGAGGGGATCGCTAAAGCAGGAAACCCAACCCTTCTGAATCAGATCTACACAGAGCTCTACATCACAGAGGGAGGGACTGGAGAGGTCAATGGTGAACATGAGGTCAGAGAGATTGAAACAGCATCCAGGAAACCTGTCAGACCAGAAACAACCATCAGACGAGAAGACATCTTTAAAGTCTTACCTGGGAGAGATGGACCAATCAGAACAGTGATGACAAAGGGAGTGGCTGGCATTGGGAAAACAGTCTTAACACAGAAGTTCACTCTGGACTGGGCTGAAGACAAAGCCAACCAGGACATACAGTTCACATTTCCATTCACCTTCAGAGAGCTGAATGTGTTGAAAGAGAAAAAGTTCAGCTTAGTGGAACTTGTTCATCACTTCTTTACTGAAACCAAAGAAGCAGGAATCTGCAGGTTTGAACAGTATCAGGTTGTGTTCATCTTTGACGGTCTGGATGAGTGTAGACTTCCTCTGGACTTCCACAACACTGAGATCCTGACTGATGTTACAGAGTCCACCTCAGTGGACGTGCTGCTGACAAACCTCATCCGGGGGAAGCTGCTTCCCTCTGCTCGCCTCTGGATAACCACACGACCTGCAGCAGCCAATCAGATCCCTCCTGAGTGTGTTGACATGGTGACAGAGGTCAGAGGGTTCACTGACCCACAGAAGGAGGAGTACTTCAGGAAGAGGTTCAGAGATGAGGATCAGGCCAGCAGGATCATCTCCCACATCAAGACATCACGAAGCCTCCACATCATGTGCCACATCCCAGTCTTCTGCTGGATCACTGCTACAGTTCTGGAGAAGGTGTTGAAAACCAAAAGGAGAGGAGAGCTGCCCAAGACCCTGACTGAGATGTACATCCACTTCCTGGTGGTTCAGTCCAAACTGAAGAACATCAAGTATGATGGAGGAGCTGAGACGGATCCACACTGGAGACCAGAGACCAGGAAGATGATTGAGGCTCTGGGAAAACTGGCTTTTGAGCAGCTGCAGAAAGGAAATCTGATCTTTTATGAATCAGACCTGACAGAGTGTGGCATCAATATCAGAGCAGCCTCAGTGTACTCAGGAGTGTTCACACAAATCTTTCAAGAGGAGAGAGGCCTGTACCAGGATAAGGTGTTCTGCTTCATCCATCTGAGTGTTCAGGAGTTTCTGGCTGCTCTTCATGTCCATCTGACCTTCATCAACTCTGGAGTCACTCTGCTGTCAGAAAAGAAATTGACCTCTCTGTGGTCTAAACTGTTTGGAGACAAAACTGAACCAACTCACCTCTACCAGAGTGCTGTGGACGAGGCCTTACAGAGTCCAAATGGACAACTGGACTTGTTCCTTCGCTTCCTACTGGGTCTTTCACTGCAGACCAATCAGACTCTCCTACGAGGCCTGCTGATGGAGAGGGGAAGTGACTTAGAGACCACTCAGGAAGTAGTCCAGTACATCAAAAAGAAGATTGAAGAGACTCCCTCTGTAGAGAAAAGCATCAACTTGTTCCACTGTCTGAATGAACTGAATGATCGTTCTCTAGTGGAGGAGATCCAACAGTCCCTGAGATCAGGAAGTCTCTCCACAAATGAATTGTCTCCTGGTCAATGGTCAGCTCTGGTCTTCATCTTACTGTCATCAGAAAAAGATCTGGACATGTTTGACCTAAAGAAATACTCTGCTTCAGAGGAGGCTCTTTTGAGGCTGCTGCCAGTGGTCAAAGCCTCCAAAAAAGCTCTGTAAGTGTATAGATATTTGGATTTAGTCATCATCATATAAAGACATGCCTATCTCTTCAACAGTAGAGAAAATACACTTCTTTCTTGTTTCATTCCTTATTATCATCTCTTCAGACTGAGTGGCTGTAACCTCTCAGAGAGAAGCTGTGGAGTTCTGGTTTCAGTTCTCAATTCCCAGTCCTCTAGTCTGAGAGAGCTGGACCTGAGTAACAACAACCTGCAGGACACAGGAGTGAAGGTGCTGTCTACTGGACTGGAGAGTCCACACTGCACACTAGAAAGTCTCAGGTTTGTTCAAGTTCTTTTTCTATGATATCAGAATTCAACAGTAAGTATTTCAGCCAGGCCTAAGACAAGAATACATATCACCAAAGCTAGTAACTCCTCACTGGTTACCATTTAGATATAGAGGTGATTTTGGTCCAATGGACTAAGTCTTTTTTACTTTTGTCCAAGGGTTAAAATACAGGTCTGTTATTTCTCTGTGAACTGGGACCTTTGTATTCCTGGAATGGTCCATGGTCCAGTATCACCAGTGATTACAATTTAACATAAAACATATTTGTCCTCTTGTTCATTATTTCCTCTCCAGACTGAGTGGCTGTAATATCTCAGAGACAAGCTGTGAAGCTCTGTCCTCAGTTCTCAGCTCCCAGTCCTCTCGTCTGAGAGAACTGGACCTGAGTAACAATGACCTGCAGGACACAGGAGTGAAGGTGCTGTCTACTGGACTGGAGAGTCCACACTGCACACTGGAAAGTCTCAGGTCAGATCAAGTTCTTTTTCTATGATATCAGAAGTTCAACAAAAATGAACTTATTAATAAACAAATGCTCGTCCATGTTTTGATACACTGTAATTAAGATAATTGCAGGCACACTGGAAACTCTCAGGTCAGGATCATTAACCTTTTTAACTAATTAACAGTCCCATAGACTTAATGATACCTGTTCAATTTAAGATTAGTGGATAAACAGCAAACCTATGTAGGATTGTGTAAAGTACATTTTAACAAACTACTCAAACTAGCAGTACTTTCTAGGATTATGAGCTGTAAACGTTTTTCTCTGTCACAGCTGATGGCAGATCTCTATAGAAGTTCTTTGCATTCAACAACAAAAGAGCAGTTTTCACTTAATAATGACTTCAGTGTCTCATTATGACTCACTGCGTCATATTTAGGAAGAGAGATCTCATGGTCATGAAATCAGGCGTTGTCAGCTGTATTCTGTGACCTGAGCAGGAACTTAAGCTTTATTGCCTCTATAAATGTTTTTTTCTATCAGACTATTTTTTTGAGAGAGACTTTATATTTTGAGAGGCAGGCTAGCAGTACTTAGAAGGGCTGAATATCTTAGGAAAAAGAGAAAGAAGAAAGAATATGTAAGGACAGCGTTTTACAGGGACCCCTTCAAGTTTGTTAAAGGATTGTTTAACCAGGAAAAGGGAGGGCAGCTTAAAGCAACAAAGTTAGAAGTGCAAAAGTATTTAAGAAACACGTATTCAGACTTGAAGCAGAATAAAGTAGTAGGCCTCCCACCTGATATGCCACCATTAGGACAGATAGTTCATGAGATGGATGTTAGACCACCCAGGTGGAAGGAGGTTGAGGAGGTAGTCAGGCGTGCAAAGGCTTCTTCGGCCCCAGGGCCAAATGGAGTCCCCTACCGGGTTTATAAAAGCGCACCTGATATCCTAAAGTTTTTGTGGAGGCAATTAAGAATAGTTTGGGAGAAACAGGTTATTCCTAGAGCATGGCGTAGGGCAGGAGGTGTTTTTATTCCTAAGGAGAAGGAATCCTCAGACCTGAGTCAGTTTCGCATGATCTCGCTACTTAATGTGGAGGGGAAGATCTTCTTTAGCATAGTCGCACGGAGATTAGCTAGTTATTTAGAAAGGAATAGCCTAATAGATACTGCAGTACAGAAGGCAGGAATACCAGGTTTCGCAGGGTGTATAGAGCACACTAGCATGATTTGGCATCAGATTCAGGCAGCCAAGACAGAGAAAAGAGACTTGCATGTCATATTTTTGGATCTAGCAAATGCGTTTGGTTCAGTGCCACATAGCCTTATTTGGGAGGCGTTTGATTATTTTAGAGTGCCTGGAGTAGTGGTTAATTTAGTAAGGTCGTATTTCCAAGACATTAAACTATGCGTAAGTACAGCAGGCTTTACGACAGGGTGGCAGAGGCTAGAAATAGGCATTATGGCAGGGTGCACGATTTCTCCATTGGCATTCACAATGGCGATGGAGGTAATCATTAGGGCTTCTAAGTGGGTTGTAGGTGGAGAGAGGCGGCAGGATGGGATGCGCCTTACACCAATTAGGGCCTACATGGATGACATGACGTTGATAACTACAACGGTGCCATGTATGAAAAGAGTACTTGAGAGACTTAATAAAAACTTAAAGTGGGCTAGTATGAAAATTAAGCCTAGTAAGTCTAGAAGTATCTCATTAAGTAGAGGGAAGCTAAGTGATAGGAAGTTTGTAATAGACGAAGAGGAAATTCCAATAATTAGGGAAAAATCAGTAAAGAGTCTAGGTAGGTGGTACAAGGCAGACTTGAAGGACGGAGAACAGGTAGTGCAGTTTCGGAAAGATGTTGCCGAGGGACTGGATAGAATAGATAAATCAGGGCTTCCAGGAAAATTGAAGTTGTGGTGTTTGCAGTTCGGATTATTTCCCAGACTGATGTGGCCAATGTCTGTTTATGAGATTCCATTATCTGCTGCAGAAAAAATGGAAAGATTAGTTAGCTTTTACATTAGGAAGTGGCTAGGTGTTCCTAGATGCTTAAGTACGGTGGCACTGTATGGGAAAGGCATACTTCAGCTCCCAGTCACTAGTCTGGTGGAGGAGTTTAAATGTACTAAGGTTAGGACAGAGCTCCTGTTATCTGGGAGTAAAGATGTGGTAGTCAGTAAGGTGGTTCCAAACCCAATCAAGGGGAGAAAGTGGAATCCAAGAATGGCAGTGCAGGAGGCAGAAGCAACGCTCAGGCATACAGAGATTGTGGGTAATGTCCAAATAGGCCGGGGAGGCTTGGGGCTTGGCCCAGGCAAACCGGTGTGGAGTAGAGCAGGTCCCAAGGAAAAGAGAAAGCTAGTGGTGGAACAGGTTCGTAGACAGGAGGAGATATTAAGGGGTGCAAAGGCAGTGGCTCAGGCTAAGCAGGGACAGTGGTTAAATTGGGAAGGTGTAGATAAGAAAAAGCTTAGCTGGAAAGAGCTGTGGAGTATGGAGGAAAGTAGCATTAGATTCTTGATAGGGGCAACATATGATGTATTGCCAACTCCCCAGAACCTAAAACTCTGGGTAAATGGAGACCCGCTATGTGCATTGTGTTCAGGTACGGCAACTCTAAAGCACATTTTGTCAGGCTGTAAGGTTAGTCTGTCGCAAGGCCGGTACACGTGGCGACATAACCAGGTTTTAAAAAGCTTAGCTGCAGGAATAGAAGACCTACGGAGGCAGGCAAATTTAGGAGGGTCTAAAACAAAGAGAGTTGCAATAAAGTTTGTTCAAGAGGGAGAGAAAGTTGGTAAGACAGCAAGGAGGCAAGGCAGCTTAGAGGATGCTTGTGATTGGGAAATGCAGGTAGATTTAGGAGGAAAGCTTGTTGTTCCCCAGGAAATAGCCAGTACAAAGTTAAGGCCTGACATAGTCTTGTGGTCTAGGAGTAGAATGAAAGTATATTTCATAGAGTTGACTGTTCCATGGGAGGCTTCAGTTGAAGAAGCATATGAAAGGAAAAAGCTCAGGTATGCAGAGTTAGGGGCAGAAGCAGAGCAGCGAGGATGGAAAGTTAGGATTTGTCCAGTAGAAGTAGGATGTAGAGGATTTGTAGCAAGGTCTGTTGTCTCTTTGGTAAGGGAGCTAGGAGCAAGTGGACAGAGTGTGAGGAAAATAGTAAAAGACATGTCAGATGAGGCAGCAAGATCCAGTCAGTGGATTTGGATTAGAAGAAGTAATGGTAGCTGGGGGCCCAGCAGGGGGAGCACTTAGGATAGACAGGCTCTTAGGAGAAGCAAGGAAGAAAATCCAGGAAGAGGAAGTGTTTTTAAGTGGAGGGTGTGGCCTGTGTGAGCCTCTTTGAGACCATGCGGTTAGTTCAGGTGAGTTGGTTTGTTTGTATTGCTCTGAATTGGTTTGTAGTGTGTCTCTGACTCTCTAGGTGAGTTTGTTTGTCTTAGGTGAGTTGTTGGAGAGGTGGGGGAGTAGGGGGAGGTAGAGCACAGCCTAAACCCGGTCGGGGGAAGAGCTAGCCCAAACAGGCACCTCTCCCTGACTCTACCTCCCTCATTCAAAATGGCCGCCATTTTCTCCAACTGGTTAGGGGAGTTTGTTTGCTGAATCTGCTGGTGTGTTTTGTCCTAGTTGATAATGTTGTGTGTGGTAGCATAGGCAAGGTAAAGGAGAAAATAGTTGTGGTGTGAGGAGCAGTGATGGCTGGCATTAGGGGAGTGACTCTGGGACGCCAGTGATCACTGTCTAGCCTCCTGGAGGTGTCGTGGGACCAACTAGACGAAACACTGGTGAAAGGAGGTTCCCACCTGATGACCCCAAAGACATGTTAGTTATCACCGCTCATTAGTCTGTGTAGCTGAATTAATAGTTATCATAGGGCTTAGGGAGTTATTCACTGAGTCTGGTCCAGTTTTTACAGCACAAGCTCCTTGTGTTTATCCTAAATTCATGCTGTATCAGCACTGTGGTGGCAATCTCTGTTAAATAAAGCGTAAAGTCAACTCCTGTCTTTCTGTAAGTTTATGGCCCTACAACTTATTTGCTATTAGATTTGTTTCTGCAGCCAAAGAGGAAGAAAGTGTATCTCACACCAAAACTGACATGAAATGGAGAACACCGATGATGAAATATTTTCTCCACCTTACCTCCCTGCTCTGTATAATTACTAGATAAAGACTCCAGTTCATTTTTCTCTTTGTTGGATCTACATCCATACATACAAGCCTACATTTGAACAGAAATATAAAACCATCTGTGTATGAGAGCCATGTAATGTCCATGCTAGTATGCTGAAAGAGATGTGCTGGTCTGACCCCCCTCCTCCTTTCAGGGTTGAGCCTGGTGGAGTCCGATGGTTGAGACCAGGACTGAGGAAGTGTAAGTGTGTTTTTAAATTTATTCATGAAAACAAAGCCGCACATTCAACCATCTTTGCACTGTCACATCACTGATGTCATGAGTCATCATCAAACTGTAAATAAATGATCAGATGATAGATCAATAACTGCAGACGTGTCTTGTTCTCTCCATCAGATTCCTGTGAACTCACAC
>NW_019178961.1:0-119 GCF_002260705.1 Seriola dumerili
TGGAAAATACTCTTATTTTGTCTTTTGCCAAGATTTAAATGAGAAGACCAATACAGCAGTCAGTATGTAGCTACAGCTGTTCATCTTAGCTTAGCATAATGACTGGAAACGGTTAGCTT
>NW_019178962.1:0-142 GCF_002260705.1 Seriola dumerili
TTAAATAACATGCTATTATGCAACATGAATAGTGTAAATGTAAAACAAGGAGGTGACGGCTTCATGGGCTGCGTGACACTAGCATTCTCTCAATCTCTGTTTTTCATTATGTCCGTCTCCTCTTTCTCTGTGTCTCTCTGTC
>NW_019178963.1:0-177 GCF_002260705.1 Seriola dumerili
CAAAAAAACATCATAGTATATTAAGGCATAAAAGGACATGAAAACGTCATAGTATGGTAAGGACTGAAACAACATAGTATAGCGAGACATAAAAATGCCAAAAAAAGGTCACAGTATAGTATGACATAAAACGTCAAGAAAAACATCATAGTATATTGAGGCATAAAAGGTCATAAA
>NW_019178964.1:0-370 GCF_002260705.1 Seriola dumerili
TTTTTAAGGACTCAGGTTAGAGTGGGCTGTTCTGCCGCACAATGTGATG
The DNA here is from genome assembly GCF_002260705.1 of Seriola dumerili. Taxonomy (NCBI): domain Eukaryota; kingdom Metazoa; phylum Chordata; class Actinopteri; order Carangiformes; family Carangidae; genus Seriola; species Seriola dumerili. The sequence goes on from NW_019178964.1 coordinate 50, forward strand.
ATGAGTAACTGCTGGGGCACTGATTTGCTTTCTTGGCAAGAGATGAGAAGATTGACATCACAAATGCAAATTATGAGGTGGTCTGTAAGAAGGGACAGCAACATTTGTGCTTCCTTAGAAAGTGAAATGTTTTTAACAGCCATCTTTAATCAGCAAGTTCTCTGCAAGGCCAGATCCATGTTGGAACTATGGGGGAACAGCTAGCAGCTGTTTTACTTAGCACACAGGGAAAACAGCTAGACTAGAAATAATTCAGCACATGACCCGCTTGTTCCCTCCAGTTATCAGTCTTTAGGCCAATCTCAGCTAATAACTGCCTGC
>NW_019178965.1:0-180 GCF_002260705.1 Seriola dumerili
AGGCATAAAAACGTCATAGTATAGTTAGGCATAAAAATGAAAAAAGAAATTTCATAGTATAGTATGTCAAAAAACGTCATAGTATAGTAAAGCGTAAAAATGTAAAAAAAAAATGTCATAGTATAGTAAGGCGTAAAAATGAAAAAAAAAATGTCATAGAATAGAAAGGCGTAAAAAACA
>NW_019178965.1:486-806 GCF_002260705.1 Seriola dumerili
TCATAGTATAGCATGTCAAAAAACGTCATAGTATAGTAAGGCATAAAAAAAATATAGTATAGTAAGGCATAAAAACGTCATAGTATAGTATGTCAAAAAATGTCATAAAATAGTAAGCCATAAAAACGTCAAAAAACGTCATAGTATACTAAGGCATAAAATTGTAAAAAAAAAAATGTCATAGTATAGTATGTCAAAAAACGTTATAGTATAGTAAGGCATAAAAACGTCATAGTATAGTAAGGCATGAAAAACAAAAAGTCATTATATAGTAAGGCATTGTATAGTATGTCAAAAAACGTCATAGTATAGTAAGGCAA
>NW_019178966.1:0-197 GCF_002260705.1 Seriola dumerili
CAACAAAGAAGAAGAGCTTCCTCCAGAGCTTGAAGTTACAGTACAGCTCCCAACTAAAAAATAAGAATAATAAAAAAAGCTCTCGACTAGCATCACAGAGACACAGAGATGGCTCGAACTCCTAGAAAACGATCTTTATCTCATCCCGAAGGACCACTCTGACAAGAAACCACGTTCAATGGCAAAGAAAAGAAGCA
>NW_019178967.1:0-115 GCF_002260705.1 Seriola dumerili
TTGTTATTTTCGTGTCATCAATGCGGTTGGAGCCTTCGGCTGGGGAGTGCCGCCGTAGTTCTTGTATTAAGGCTGTTTGTCTTGTTCAAGACTAACGGTATTTAGGTGCATAAGT
>NW_019178968.1:0-291 GCF_002260705.1 Seriola dumerili
CCTGTGACTATAGGAACACACCTGACACACACAGACCTGATATCTGACCTGCAGTAACTCGCTCTTCTCTTCTCACTCTGTCGACCGTCACGCACCAAAACACCAAAGTTCAATTCTTTTACCTACTTGGCAATAAAGCAGATTGTGATCAGTGGCTGCTGCGACTCTTCTGTTGCTCTCCTGCCGAGAGGTTAAAGGTCAGACTGCAAAGACGTAGTGTAGCTGTACAAAGTGAAGCTGCTGTGCTGCCACCTGCTGGCTGACTGAGAGAATACAGTCAGGTGCAGCACC
>NW_019178969.1:0-1385 GCF_002260705.1 Seriola dumerili
TTACTCACCAAGAGCTGTCTCCAGAGGTGGAAAGCAACCTTTTTTATTTTTCTTCTATTTCTATTACTTCTTTACTTCTACCAAAGTTAGCATGCTAACCAGCTAGGTCTGGCCTGGCGGGCCTTTCTCGTCACTTTGTGATACGGAGCAGTCTGCTCTGAAAAAGTATCGCTGTCAATGCTAACGTTGGCTATGTAGCAACAGCTACTTACAAATAGCTAGCCTTAGCTTCCTCAAATAGCAATGATTGAAAACCACCTTACACTTTTCTCAAAATCATAAAAGTAGAGATTAAAATAAAGAAGTGTTAAAGAACTTAAGAGACAACAAAATATCATGCTGGAAGAGGATTTTCCACCAAACGGCACCACAATGTTTTACATCTTTTATATAATTTACTTATGGGAAATAATAAGACAGTTACTGATTGAAAAGAATAAAAAACAAAACAAACAGGATTGAAATGTGGAAGTAAATATACGTTATAACACAAAAGGAAAATACAAGTAGAGAAAATCGATCTATTACAATAATAATGAAATTTTATAAAATGAACTGAGCAAAAGGCCAGAATAAATTTCATTCAGCTCTAAATATATAGAATTTTCTGGCACAGGTGCTTTAGACTGTTTTTTAATACGTTTGTTAAATATAGAAAAACATTTTTTGTGCATTCCACTATAGGGTCTTTAATTTATGTATGCATTATTTTAGTTATGATGATGATATTCTGAACAAGGAACTCAGTATGCTTGTTTTTCAGGAAGAAACCAGTGATGAAGTCCAACAAATCCACCAACCTGCTCGGCTCACTCTGACCATTAACAGGTAAACGACTCCCCCTGCTGGCTGATGAAGGCACACAAGCAATTAAAGAGGTTCTTTTGAGATAGACTCCAGCATGGTAAAGTAATATCATTTAAGGTACAATGAAATACGATTATGGATCTCCACAGTCAAAGTGTTCCTGACATTATTGACAATCAAGTGAAAAGTAAACAAACAGGTTCTACCTTAATCATCCTGTTATTTTTTACTGTCTTTAAATAGTTGGTTTATTTGGATCCTGATTAACTGACAACTTAATGGAACCTGGCTCTTGTTGGGATCCTCACAGACGACAATACAACTTCATAAAAAAGTAAAAACATATATTAATATATATGTTTATAATATGTTTATCAAATATGAAAAAACAGATTAAACTTTACATACTTACTTAAACATTTATTTAACATTTACAGCAGATTTAGCACTTCCTGTGCTGCTGTTTTAAAGGCAAAGGGAGGTACAACAAATATTGATTGGACTTAGGTTTTTATTATGTTTAATGACTTTGTGCACACCTCTGAGTTCAGCAATGAGAGAATACAACTTTATTGCCC
>NW_019178970.1:0-152 GCF_002260705.1 Seriola dumerili
CACCACTGAGCTGGAAGCTGATTTTTGCTACGTCACTAGAGCCACTTGAGGGAAACATGGGGAAGTAAAGGGAAGTTGATATAACTGTTCTACAGGTTGGTGCTGTTTATGACCAACTTGAATGATGACTATATAAATAGTATGTGTAGATT
>NW_019178971.1:0-143 GCF_002260705.1 Seriola dumerili
CACTTGTTAATATTAGCAATACAAATGCTGCTGTCACTTCTACATTTTCATTTTGTTTTATTTCTGTGAAAGTCACTAAATAAATGTGATGCGTTCTGTTATTTTTTTAAAGTGGACTCACTGTTTGGTGGTGATGGGACCCC
>NW_019178972.1:0-140 GCF_002260705.1 Seriola dumerili
TCAGTTACTGGTGGCTCTGTGTCTGTAGTGTTTTGATATGTGATAAAATTCCTTTTAGAAGATTCATATATATCACAGTTTGGATATGAAGTGCATATTTTACTACAGTCAGGTACAGGTGTGTTGAAGTGTAACCTGTG
>NW_019178973.1:0-149 GCF_002260705.1 Seriola dumerili
CCCCTTTGTCAGTTCTTCCTGTTTTCCTGTTTTCTCCGGTGGTACTCCTGTTCGCTCTAATGTTCCTGTTCGTTGTTCTCTAGTGTTTTCTTGCATTATTGGGTTTTCTATTTTTTTGTTCCTGGCTGGTGAATTTTGAATTCTTGGTT
>NW_019178974.1:0-185 GCF_002260705.1 Seriola dumerili
CAACATCAGATTTAGTTGTTGTATTTGTACGATGTATTTTGCTGGATGACCCAGAAGTTGAGGATATAAGTCAGACCTCATATAAACCTGAAGCTGGAAAACCTTTCAGCATGTCACCTAGTATCACACACAGACCCTCCAATAAATCACTGTTAACTCCCCAAGAAAAGGAGACATTTATTCAA
>NW_019178975.1:0-154 GCF_002260705.1 Seriola dumerili
AGGAAATGTTTATATTGTTGTTTGATCAGTTAACCACTTACCCTAACCCGATTATGATTAACTCCAGGTTTGAAGGATGTAATATGAAATCGATATTTGTATTATTCCTGTCTCCCATTATTAGTGCCATTAGGTTTATATGTTGTTTCATTTA
>NW_019178976.1:0-119 GCF_002260705.1 Seriola dumerili
CTGCTGGTTCCACCACGTTTACCAGTTAATCACTTGGTCTTTTCTGCTGTTCGTTGTGCGTTACTGCCAAAAAAAAAAAGCCAAAACAATGAGCTTAAAGAAGGTAAAATGCTGAGAGT
>NW_019178977.1:0-213 GCF_002260705.1 Seriola dumerili
GATAGAGAGGGACGCTCCTGCTCTGATAGACTTTGGTAGTTTATTCCACCATCAGGGAACAACAGACCAGAACATACAGGAATCATTTCTCTTCAACCATGTCTGAGGACTGGACCTCATGTGATGACCTGACATGACTAAAAGAAGAAACCCTGCCCACAAATACTAGCACTCGACATTTACAGAAAAAGTACATGTTGAAAACCACACAAG
>NW_019178978.1:0-123 GCF_002260705.1 Seriola dumerili
TTTTGTGCCTCATTCCTGAGCCACAGTGGGACTTTTTGTTCACAGACAAATTCATTTCGCAAACACACAAATTATATTTTGAAGAAATTTTTTTTTGAGCAAATAATACTGTAACCTGAGCAA
>NW_019178979.1:0-374 GCF_002260705.1 Seriola dumerili
AGACAGCAGGAACAGTAAACAAAGACAACATATTATGACTTATTCTTAAATTTATTCTGTTGCAGAATTTATTGTAAGAACACAAGTGATTATTATTTTTCTGTTCAGGCAAGAAAGGAACAGGCAGGAATGCAGAAGTTAACGATCCGGGAAACCAGGCTGACAACACTGAAAATACCGTCGCTGAATACCTCAGAAAAATTCAGGAACTGGAGTCGAACCTTCGTGACAAAGAGAAGTACATTAACCAGCTAACTGCAGAACGGAAAGACCTGGGATCAAAGCCTATGATTGACAACGATCCTTCCAAATCCTCACTAGACATCTCAAATCCATCTGACCTACATCCACACCAGTTTCCTCACGGCAACAGT
>NW_019178980.1:0-124 GCF_002260705.1 Seriola dumerili
GCTGGGCTGTGAGCACAGGTCCCACTAGAGGACGTCAGGTCCTCACGCCAGCCTCATGGAGTCTGTGTCTGACAGTTTGGTCAGTAACATGCGCACCAGGAGCCTGCTGGAGGTCATGTTGTAG
>NW_019178981.1:0-101 GCF_002260705.1 Seriola dumerili
GAAAAAGCCTGAAAGTGACAACTTTGAAATTGGGTGCATACTTTAAAAGGACACTGTATATTGCAATGTGTATATATATATATATATATATATATATATAT
>NW_019178982.1:0-100 GCF_002260705.1 Seriola dumerili
AAGCAGCGTCCTCCGAGGCTGAAAAATGGCTCCTCTTTGCCCAGTTTTTTTTGGGGGGGTGGGGGGGGGGCGGAGTCAGGTGCTGCCAAGATGGTGACGG
>NW_019178983.1:0-175 GCF_002260705.1 Seriola dumerili
CTCGCGTTCACTTTTAGAATTTTTTCATTATTTTAGATGTATTATGTATATGTTTGTGTGTTGGCCAATGTAGTTAAAAGCTATGCTGCACTGTTTATTTTTTTACATGTAATTTTTCCTACGCAGCCAATCAGAAATGTTTTAGTAGGTAAACATCATAATACGTGTGACTATT
>NW_019178984.1:0-120 GCF_002260705.1 Seriola dumerili
GAAAGAGAAAGTTACGACAGAAAATGTTAACGAAAACTCGAGCGATGGCGTTACCAAAGAAGACACCCCAACGGACACAAACCAAGGCTCAAGAGACGAGGACTTCTTTGAAAAGAAGGG
>NW_019178985.1:0-129 GCF_002260705.1 Seriola dumerili
ATCAAGACCATGAAATGAACCATGAACCCTCTGACTGCAAGGTAACAGCTCTAACCACTCCACCACATCTCCACATTGTTTGTTGTATTTATTGAGGCCTATAAAGTCAGAAGAAGTCAAGAAAAAAAA
>NW_019178986.1:0-157 GCF_002260705.1 Seriola dumerili
TCACCTGTTGGTTTTAATCAACTTCTCCTGTTTGTGTGCATATGATGTTATTACAGTTCGGTTGGAATCAGATTTTCCAAAAACTGTACGTTTAATAATGACGTTACAAATTGTAATCTATCACCCTCTCTTTAATCCAATAATGTATGGACTAAAA
>NW_019178987.1:0-132 GCF_002260705.1 Seriola dumerili
CATGCCTTACTGTACTATGACGTTTTTTGACATTTTTATACCTTTATATACTGTGACGTTTTTTGACCTGTTATGCCTTACTATACTATGACATTTTTTGGCATTTGTATGCCTTAATATAGTATGACGTTT
>NW_019178988.1:0-103 GCF_002260705.1 Seriola dumerili
CGTTAAAACCTCACTATCAGAACTATCAGTGGCGAGAATACCAACAGCCCGGACACACTGACCTTATCTACTGAAGTACACAGTGGGTTTACACTAGTGAAGT
>NW_019178989.1:0-127 GCF_002260705.1 Seriola dumerili
TGGGGTTCTCAGATCATTGCATGGTGTAATGTGTACATTGCAAATGTGAAACACAAGTCTGCGTAATGGCACTTTAACACTTTGTTGATGGATGAACATTTTAAAGAAACGTTTTTATTTTTCTGGG
>NW_019178990.1:0-281 GCF_002260705.1 Seriola dumerili
TTTTTATGCCTCACTATACTATTACTTTTTGATGCCTTACTATACCATGTTGTGACTTTTTATAACTTACTATACTGTGATGTTTTTATGACTTTTATAACTTACTGTACTGTGATGTTTTTATGACTTTTTATACCTTACAATAGCGTGATTTTTAGGTCCTTCTATACTAAGACTTTTTATGACTTCCTATACTATGACATTTTCTTCAAACTATATTCTGACTTTTTATGCCTTAATATACTATTTCTTTTGCTGCCTTACTATAGTGTGTCTTTTTA
>NW_019178991.1:0-214 GCF_002260705.1 Seriola dumerili
ACAACCACAAACAGGAAGCAACATGTACACAGGTGGAGAAAGTTGTCACATTAGGTATGAAAACGTGTGCCGTTTCACTCCAGTGTGTGCATATACTATATAAAGTGCTTCTTTGATAACATGTATATTTAGATTTTTGTGTGTTGGTAGGTGATAACTTGGGGGTTGTTAATGTATTAAAGGGGACATATTATGCAAAATGCACTTTACCATG
>NW_019178992.1:0-412 GCF_002260705.1 Seriola dumerili
TGTAGCCATTTTTCCTCACATTGTTCACTCTGCTCACAGATTCAGCCAAGGCAGACACAGTTGGTTGTATTTTTGTCCAGCGACCGGCTTTGCTAAAAGCTGTGACCCTGCTTTAAAGTGATAATCTGCAAAATCAGTGTGCTGTTTTATTGCATTTTGCTGTCACTGAGGAGGATTTTTTTCAGAGTTCAGACCAACACTGGCGGTTTAGAGAAATACAGGAAATAAAAGCTTCCATGAAGTGGCTACGAGCAGCAAACATTAGACTAAATCACATGCTATTATCACAACCTGTTACTTCAAAATGATGTATGATGTTCTTCTAAATGGAGTGCAGGAGCTGGTGTATAGGGCTCTAACGATTAAACATTATCAAGGAATTGTGTGTGTGTGTGTGTGTGTGTGTGTGTGT
>NW_019178993.1:0-114 GCF_002260705.1 Seriola dumerili
GGAAGGCTCCAATTACAAACTGTTATAGGTGCAGGACTATGGGAAAATTAACTGTGCGGTATTCAAGGAATGCCAGTTTCATCTAGAAACTATAAAATGTGGAATCACGAGTTC
>NW_019178994.1:0-111 GCF_002260705.1 Seriola dumerili
ATACTATGTCGTTTTATTCCTTATCATAATATGATGTTTGTAGGACTTTTTATGCCTTAAAATACTATGACTTTTTTTTACATTTTTATGCCATATTGTACTGGGATGTTT
>NW_019178995.1:0-102 GCF_002260705.1 Seriola dumerili
AAAATGCTGAAAAAACAACATAGTATAGTATGGCAAAAATAAAAAAAAAATGCATAATGTTTAAAGGCATGAAAACATCAAAAAACGTCATAATATGGTAAG
>NW_019178996.1:0-129 GCF_002260705.1 Seriola dumerili
AAATTGAGACTAAAACCATATTGGCTATTTTGCCTATTTTGCCCTAATATTTTTCTTAGTTTATGATAGCCAATAAATTGATAGACAACTGAAATCCGACATATTTGGTGTCCAGCTCATGAGGTAGAG
>NW_019178997.1:0-100 GCF_002260705.1 Seriola dumerili
CTTACTATACTATGACTCTTTATGCCTTATTATACTATGATTTTTTTTTCGTATTATGCCTTGCTATACTATGACGTTTTATGCCTCACTATACTATGAC
>NW_019178998.1:0-138 GCF_002260705.1 Seriola dumerili
TAGTTTCTTCTCTTGTTTTCAGACCGGCAGAAGAGCTGAAGATGAGGGTTTGTCTGCAGGAAGAGGAGGGCCGAGCCGAGTCTCCAGGAATCACCTGCAAGTCCATGAACAGTAACATGTCCCTGGGACACCCTCTAA
>NW_019178999.1:0-111 GCF_002260705.1 Seriola dumerili
GCTGTAGCCTGACCCCCATGTGTCATGCAGTATCCCCTTTCCTTCATATTTTAATAGGTAAATAAAAACATACATTTGTAATACAAGTACTCATAATTTGTTTCAGTGCTA
>NW_019179000.1:0-136 GCF_002260705.1 Seriola dumerili
CGGAAAGGACAACGACCTTTGGACAGAAGACATTAGCATCAGTGATTAGTATCAGTGTCACAGAAAACAGTCAAACAAATCAATAGTGAAAATCACTTTTATTACAAATATGAAAATAGATTACCTCTAAATGGAA
>NW_019179001.1:0-100 GCF_002260705.1 Seriola dumerili
GCCTCCCAGGTTGAAGCTCAAGCTTATGCTGAAGGTGTTAGAGCTCCCCCTAGAGGCCTGGAGCTCTTCAGCTGTGTTGTCTGGACAGGCAGCGTTTTTT
>NW_019179002.1:0-217 GCF_002260705.1 Seriola dumerili
TAAAACAAACTGATTCCATGCAAATAATAACAAAGTAACAAGATTAATTATTTGAGATTTGATTCAATACAGGCAGAAACTAAAATTACCAACCAGGTATTCCTTGAAGTGGTTGTTTGGGTCTTCATTCAGGTAGACGCAAAGTGCCCTGAGGATGCACTCCCTCCTCATTTCAACAGTTTCATTCTGAAGAAAAGAAAATACAGACATACTTAGG
>NW_019179003.1:0-114 GCF_002260705.1 Seriola dumerili
TACAGATTACATTCAATAACATGTTTTCATGTTCAGTGACAAAGTAAATTTAAATTAAGGTTTGGTTAAGGGTGGAGAAAATCATGGTGAATAACACTCATTTTTGGTCTGCAA
>NW_019179004.1:0-127 GCF_002260705.1 Seriola dumerili
ATTGTCTAATCTTAAGGAAGTACTTATTTTAACTCAAACCTCTGTCTTTTCCTGAACCTAAAGTAGTTTTTGTTTTTTGTTTTTGTTTTTAAGTTTTGCTATTGCTACATAGCTAACATTAGCATTA
>NW_019179005.1:0-288 GCF_002260705.1 Seriola dumerili
ACACACACACACACACACACATACACCATGCCAAACTAGCATCAAAAAGAAGTTTACTTTACCGGCAGTCGGGGGGCAAACTTTCACTGTTCCCTCTGCAGACTAGAAACAGGATGGAAAAGCTTTGCTGAAGCAGCCGGAGAAAGAGGAAAAGAGAAAACAGATGACAAGCGCAGAGGAAACAGAGGCGAGGACGAGGACTGAATGAGAAGGATGAGGAGAGAGAGACTGAAAAAGATTCAGACCAGCTTTGGTTGAAGTCCCTCTCTCTCTCTCTCTCTCTCTCTC
>NW_019179006.1:0-116 GCF_002260705.1 Seriola dumerili
TACAATTGTGTACCCTGCAAGACATAAAAGTACCTTTTATAGTACAGCAATGGACCCCATTGAAAGGGTCCATTGCTGTACCACCCCAGCAACAAGCTATTCTGGACTTTAAGGAG
>NW_019179007.1:0-5520 GCF_002260705.1 Seriola dumerili
CCTCCGGACTGGCGCCGGGTTAGTTCGAACCGCTTCCGCATAGGAGCGAAATCTGGGACCGGGAGGGCGAGAGTTCCCTGGGGGAGGCGCTGGCCAGTTAGGGTGGGTAAACTGAACCCGTCTCCCGTAGGAGACAGGAGAAGCACGGTCCTTCCACCCCTGGAACCCCCTACCCCCCCGACCCCAAGCTGGTGGGCGAGTGCGCTGGCGTCTCCGCCCATAACGCACCACCGTCCAGTCATCCATGTTGTGTTTTTTTGTGTTTTTTTGTTTTGTGTTATTTTTTTGTATTTTTTGTTTTTAATAAAATGTAACACAAACAACTAAAAACGCTTTCCCAAAATTAGGAAAGGAATAAGCCAAAAAATAAAATGTTTTTGAAAAAATAAAATCAAAATGTGTGTTTTATGTTTTTTTAAAATAAACAACTAAAGAAGGCGTGCCAAATAAACAAAAAAAATGTGACGACGTTTCGACCTTATAAGGTCTTCTTCAGGTCTGGCACACTAAAAACTGTCACTGGCTGACTGTGATGGCTAGAGCAATGCTGTCAGTGCGAAGTCTGAAAGCAGAGTGAGCCTTCGAAGCACTGTGCTCCTTTTATACCCCTCCCCTTTTGGTTTTCTCTGAAAATAAACTGAAAGTCAAATTCACTTGGTGTTTGGTTTCTTTTTTTCTTTTTTTCTTACTCTTTCAGTTTTAACCCCATAAATGCCAAACTAAATGAATTCCCTGTGTAATTTTTTAACCCTCTATTTATTGAATGAATATACTGAATTGAATGATGTATATGAATTGTTATTTATAAATTATAAAATTTTAACCCTTGAAATGCCAAATCTATGCGGAAATCACCTCTGAGTCTGGAATGAGTCCTGCCTTACTTATACTATCCTCAAAATTATCTTTAAATTTACTGTTTAACACTTTACTGACTGATGAAATGTCGTAATTCAGAGAAATCAAATTCCCATGACCCCTGACCTTTTTCTCTCTAAAGGTCCGAAGGCAATGTCTCAAAAGGTCCTGCCGTATCCCCGTTCCTCGGCAGGGCCTTAAACAAGGTCACGCCTGCTTCTCGAAAATGTTCGTCCCTCGTGCAAATACGGCTGAACCTTAAGAGTTGCGATTTTCACAATGCCCTTAAAGGTGTGCTTCGGATGGAAGCTATCCTTATGCAAAAGCGCATGGGTATCTGTACTTTTAAAATAGACTTTAGTTCCAATTTGAAATTATTGAGAAAATCCGGTCCTTTAAATACCGTAGTGTCCAAAAAGTCAATTGATTGTTTGTTAATTTCTGATTTTAATTTAATAGATGGGTATGAATATTTAAAGTGTCCAAAAATGTCCCCTCATATTAACCTTCTTCAGATTACCCAGATCCCCTGAATTATACCATTAATACATAGTGGCTTTTTCCACCTATGTTCATGATCTTCATTTCTCATCCATAGCAGCATAACTATTTAATGCATAGGCCGGTGCAAAACTTCTTTCACCATGGAATCTTATGTTTCTTATAATAACCTTTTTGCCATGGGTGTGCCTTTAATTTGCAAATAATATTTTCATTAAACATAAATCATTACGAGTCAAATTAATCTCTAATAATTTGAGTAACTCCTCATCTGGTCTTTTGGGATCAGGGTATTTTTCAAAAACTTTTTTAACACATTCAATACCAGCTGCAATGGGGATATTTGTATACAATTATCACATCCATTGAAAAGAATAAAAAATCGAGGGGATCTGTAGACTTTTTACAATTTCTATAAAATGATAAGTATCACGGACATAGGCCGGGTGTTTGATCGACAACGGCGTCAAAAAATGATCCAATACTCAGCTGTGAAGTAGGTTTCACTCCCACAGTTAGTCTAATGGTTGCTCCTGGGGACCTCGAATGGAACTGTCCATTTAGTTGGATCCTTATGGATTTTCGGTAGAATATAAAATCGTCTTTCACGAGGCTGTACATTTCCAATTAAATATTGTCTTTGTTTAGAATTTATGAATTTTTTTCTTTTTTAATGAATCTAATATATCAGCAACCATAGGAATTGTATCCATGTAAATAGGTTTGTTCAATTTTTTATAATATACCGTGTCGTTCATTGTCTCTCCACCTCTAAAATGTATTGCTCCCTACTCAGGATGACCACCGCTGACCCCTTGTCAGCCGGTTTAATTACGATATGTTTTGTATTTGTCAGTTCACGTAATGCTTTTACTTCTTGCAATGAAATATTAATTTTTTCTCGTATCAATTTATAATGTCTTTTAAAAGTTTCCAAATCTTCATGAATTAATGTTCTAATCTCTGGTGGCAATTCATCATAGGTGGAGTCCAATTTGAAGGCCCAACAAAAGGTAAGATTCCAGTATTATTTGAATTTCTGAAATATGTAGCCAATTTGATTTTACGGTGATAATTTTGCATGTCCAATTGAAATTGTAACTTTTGGTCCTTGCCTATGTCTAACGTGGGGATAAAGGAAAGTCCTTGCTCAGAAGACTGTGTTGTGGTCTGGTAAGTTTAAAAGTTTTGGCCAAACACCACATCCTGAGACTGTGCTCCTTCAACCCCTTCCTGATCCAGACTCAGGGGGTGTTGGAGTTTAAAAAGGTCATCCAATGATCCAAAATGGCGCTCGCGCGTTCAGATGTCCAATGCACATCATCCGCCTCCGTCTGAAACCTGTGTTCAGGTAGGAGAGGAATGTACGGCATGTTCCTCTCTATGTGGTTATTCAGGATTTCCAGGTTCTCCTTCTCCTCCTCAGGAAGCTGAGGGGAGAAGTTCACCAAAGGAATCCAGACTTCAGCATAAGGAAACTTCCGCTTAGCAGATCTAAGTGCTCCCTGCACATTCTTAATTGTGGTGTCTGATTTGTTTCCCCTACTGTTCATACCGAACGCCAAGACAACCTTTTCACTATGACAAATGTTGATGCCAAAGTCTTTTCCATGAGAGCCTGTCCGTGACGGAAATGGCTCCCCGGGTAGCATTCAACCTGCAAACCCTTGTTGAAATAGTCAGGGAACCTGCTGAGATTTGAGTCCCAATGATCAACATTTTTTTGTGACCACCAAGTCCCAGTCTGTGAGCTTTCGTTGCGTGTTGGGATGTCTCCTTACGCTATACCGTGTAGGTTCTGGAGAGGTAAATGGTCAAAAGACTCTTCAAAGACTTCCTCATCCAGACCGATCTCTCGTATGACCTGGGCGGTTACTGTAGTTAAGGCCTCATCTCCTGAGCAGCCATAGCTTCAGCTGCTTTTTCCTCCGCCTCTAACTCATCAAAGAGTGCTTCCAGGTCCGTACGTACGGAACCCTGCACGGGAGACTCCCACTCTCCCCTCACTTCATTGCAGGTGTGGACTCTGGTTCTTGTATAATCCCAGTCTCTGTTAAGATTACACCCCCAGCTGTTCTAGGTCTCCTACGGACCTCCCTTTGTTCAAGTGGAAGTTCTATCTGTGGGGGCCCCTGGTTCCCCTCAGGCTCTTGAACCACCTGGTCGGTCATGGTGGCAACAGAAGTCCAACAGCTGTTTGCCGTGGAACCTGGGTCGGAGCTGTGTAACTCGTTGTCTGTTGTGGGAGCGGTATCTCCGTCGTCCCTGTGGTCTGTTCCACCCACCCGCCATCAAGGCCTCTGCGTGGTCAATGACGTCTTGCGAGAGTCGCGGTAAATTACGCTTGGCCCAGCGAACAGCCACTACAAAGGCTTCTTTCCAATCTGGAGTCAGAATACCAGAAAGTTCGCCAAGAAATTATCAAGGCCCTCTTCGTAGTGCTGCTTCAAAATAAGGTAGGTGGTATGACCCCAGTTCTTAGCATTACCGGCAATCAAATCTGCCGTACGCTGTGTCGGAACCGCAGGCTTAATCATCCAGACAAGATCTCCACCATCCTGGAGATCATACGTGGCTCCGGCCTCCCAGGCTTTGGTGCCACGTTTTGCAAATGGTGGACCAGCGACCACCGCGTGCAACTTGCGAATCAGCCTCCCTAACTGGGGGTCAGCTGGTTGGCGTCTAACCTCGGGCCCATTAGCCTCTGGGGGATTCACACCCTGCCGCGGTACGTCTGGGCGCGACGGTGGCAAATAAACAACTAAAGAAGGCGTGCCAAATAAACAAAAAAAATGTGACGACGTTTCGACCTTATAAGGTCTTCTTCAGGTCTGGCACACTAAAAACTGTCACTGGCTGACTGTGATGGCTAGAGCAATGCTGTCAGTGCGAAGTCTGAAAGCAGAGTGAGCCTTCGAAGCACTGTGCTCTTTTATACCCCTCCCCTTTTGGTTTTCTCTGAAAATAAACTGAAAGTCAAATTCACTTGGTGTTTTTTTCTTTTTTTCTTACTCTTTCAGTTTTAACCCCATAAATGCCAAACTAAATGAATTCCCTGTGTAATTTTTTAACCCTCTATTTATTGAATGAATCTACTGAATGGAATGATGTATATGAATTGTTATTTATAAATTATGAAATGTTAACCCTTGAAATGCTAAATCCAATATTTTTAACCCTTGAATTGCCAAATTAAATATTTTTAATTGAATAATGTATATGAATTGTTATTTATAAATTTTTAATTTTAACCCTTAAATTGCCCAATTAAGCATTTTTAACCCTTAAATTGCCAAATTAAGTATTTTTAACCCTTAAATTACTAAATTGAATTATCCCACCCTGCATATATCTATCTCTTTTATTAACTTATTTATGAAATTATATATTTATTTATTTATTTATTGATTCACCAATTAGGTATGATATTTTTAGGATTAATTAGGTGTGGGAGATTGGTTAGGGTTAGGGTTTATAATCCAGATAGGTTAAGTTTTAGGGTTTAGGTTTGGGGTGAGGTTAGGTTTAGGATTTAGAAAAGGGTGAGGTTAGGTTTAGGGATTAAGATAAGGGTGAGGTTAGGTTTAGGGATTAGATATGGGGTAAGGTTAGGCTTAGGGATTGGGTAGGAGGTAAGGTTAGGTTTAGGGATTGGGTATGGGATAGGTTTAGGTTTAGGTATTCTGATCTAGTTTAAAATCTTAATTGTTTTTCATATTTAACCCAAAGGGGTCCTTAGTCCCCAACAAAAAAATCCAATACCTCTCCCTCTTTTTCCTTTCCCTATCTGTCCAATTGACATTCCTCTGTAATCCCGCCATCCTCATTGAAGCCAAGCCATGATGTAAAAAATGTTTAACTAAAAGCGTGTCCACGTCTTTCTTGTTTCTTACATTATACCTGTGTTGTGACATACGTGTGGACAGAGTATTTTTTGTTTCTCCAACATACTGAATTTGACATTTTGTACAATAAATAACATAAACACAGTTAGACGATCTAGGGCTAAATGCCTGGTCTAACTTAATCACAGTTTTTTCTTTTTGGTTTTTTATGAATTTTAATCTAGAAAACTGAATGTCCAACAATAGTGGTCTTTCCCGGGTCAAAGGTGATAGTTTAGCTTGAACCAAAATATCCGCCAAGTTTTTGTTTCTTTTG
>NW_019179007.1:5545-19697 GCF_002260705.1 Seriola dumerili
AGAAGAGAGATTTTTGTGTTATTTTTGTATTTTTTTGTTTTTAATAAAATGTAACAACAAACAACTGAAAAACGCTTTCCCAAAATAGGAAAGGAAAAAGCCAAAAAAATAAAATGTTTTTGAAAAAAATAAATAAATGTGTGTTTTATGTGTTTTTAAATAAACACTAAAGAAGGCGTGCCAAATAAACAAAAAAAAATGTGACCGACGTTTCGACCTTATAAGGTCTTCTTCAGGTCTGGCACACTAAAAACTGTCACTGGCTGACTGTGATGGCTAGAGCAATGCTGTCAGTGCGAAGTCTGAAAGCAGAGTGAGCCTTCGAAGCACTGTGCTCCTTTTATACCCCCCCCTTTTGGTTTTCTCTGAAAATAAACTGAAAGTCAAATTCACTTGGTGTTTTTTTCTTTTTTTCTTACTCTTTCAGTTTTAACCCCATAAATGCCAAACTAAATGAATTCCCTGTGTAATTTTTTAACCCTCTTTATTGAATGAATTACTGAAATGAATGATGTATATGAATTGTTATTTATAAATTGGAAATTTAACCCTTGAAATGCAAATCCAAATATTTAACCCTTGAATTGCCAAAATTAAATATTTTTAATGAATAATGTATAGTGAATTGTTATTTATACATTTTTTAAAGTTTAACCCTTAAATTGCCCAATTAAGCATTGTTTTAACCCTTAATTGCCAAATTAGGTATTTTTAACCCTTAAATTACTAAATTGAATTATCCCACCCTGTATATATCTTCTCTTTTATTAACTTATTTATGAAAATTATATATTTATTTTATTTATTAGATTCACCAATTAGGTATGATATTTTAGGATATAGGTTGGAGTGGTTAGGGTTAGGGTTTATAATCCAGATAGGTTAAGTTTTAGGGTTTAGGTTTGGGGTGAGGTTAGGTTTAGGATTTAGAAAGGGTTGAGGTTAGGTTTAGGGATTAAGATAAGGGTGAGGTTAGGTTTAGGGATTAGATATGGCGGGTAAGGTTAGGTTTAGGGATTTGGGTATGGAGGTAAGGTTAGGTTTAGGGATTGGGTATGGGATAGGTTTAGGTTTAGGTATTCTGATCCAGTTTAAAATCTTAATTGTTTTTCATATTTAACCCAAAGGGGTCCTTAGTCCCCAACAAAAAAAATCCAATACCTCTCCCTCTTTTTCCTTTCCCATCTGTCCAATTGACATTCCTCTGTAATCCCGCCATCCTCATTGAAGCCAAGCCATGATGTAAAAAATGTTTAACTAAAAGCGTGTCCACGTCTTTCTTGTTTCTTACATTATACCTGTGTTGTGACATACGTGTGGACAGAGTATTTTTGTTTCTCCAACATACTGAATTTGACATTTTGTACAATAAATAACATAAACACAGTTAGACGATCTAGGGCTGAATGCCTGGTCTAACTTAATCACAGTTTTTTCTTTTTGGTTTTTTTATGAATTTTAATCTAGAAAACTGAATGTCCAACAATAGTGGTCTTTCCCGGTCAAAGGTGATAGTTTAGCTTGAACCAAAATATCCGCCAAGTTTTTGTTTCTTTTGTATGCGGAAATCACCTCTGAGTCTGGAATGAGTCCTGCCTTACTTATACTATCCTCAAAATTATTCTTAAATTTACTGTTTAACACTTTACTGACTGATGAAAATGTCGTAATCAGAGGAATCAAATTCCCATGACCCCTGACCTTTTTCTCTCTAAAGGTCCGAAGGCAATGTCTCAAAAAGGTCCTGCCGTATCCCCGTTTCCGCAGGGCCTTAAACAAGGTCACGCCTGCTTCTCGAAATGTTCCCTTCGTGCAAAATACGGCTGAACCTTAAGAGTTGCGATTTCACAATGCCCTTAAAGGTGTGCTTCGGATGGAAGCTATCCTTATGCAAAAGCGCATGGAGTTCTGTACTTTTAAATAGACTTTAGTATCCAATTTGAAATTATTGAGAAAATCCGGTCCTTTAAATACCGTAGTGTCCAAAAAGTCAATTGATTGTTTGTTAATTTCTGATTTTAATTTAATAGATGGTCATGATAATTAAAGTGTCCAAAATGTCCCAAATTCCTCTTCAGATCCTACCCAGATCCCCATATATCGTCTAAATAACGTAGATAATACGCTGGCTTTTCTTACATTTTAGCAAAACTTCACTCTCCCAATTGCCATAAAAATATTTGCATAGGCCGGTGCAAACTTTTTGCCCATGGCTTGTGCCTTTGATTTGCAAATAATATTTATCATTAAACATAAAATCATTACGAGTCAAATTAATCTCTAATAATTTGAGTAACTCCTCATCTGGTCTTTTGGGATCAGGGTTTTTTTCAAAAACTTTTTTAACACATTCAATACCAGCTGCAATGGGGAATTTGTATACAAATTATCACATCCATTGAAAAGAAATAAAATCTGAGGGATCTGTAGACTTTTTACAATTTCTATAAAATGATAAGTATCACGGACATAGGCCGGGTGTTTGATCGACAACGGCGTCAAAAAATGATCCAAGTACTCAGCTGTGAAGTAGGTTTCACTCCCACAGTCTGAGACTATTGGTCTCCCTGGGGAACCTCGAATGGAACTGTCCATTTAGTTGGATCCTTATGGATTTTCGGTAGAATATAAAATCGTCTTTCACGAGGCTGTACATTTCCAATTAAATATTGTCTTTGTTTAGAATTTATGAATTTTTTCTTTTTTAATGAATCTAATATATCAGCAACCATAGGAATTGTATCCATGTAAATAGGTTTGTTCAATTTTTTATAATATACCGTGTCGTTCAATTGTCTCTCCACCTCTAAAATGTATTGCTCCCTACTCAGGATGACCACCGCTGACCCCTTGTCAGCCGGTTTAATTACGATATGTTTTGTATTTGTCAGTTCACGATAATGCTTTTACTTCTTGCAATGAAATATTAAATTTTTCTCGTATCAATTTATAATGTCTTTTAAAAGTTTCCAAATCTTCATGAATTAATGTTCTAATCTCTGGTGGCAATTCATCCATAGGGGAGTCCAATTTGAAGGCCCAACAAAAGGTAAGATTCCAGTATTATTTGAATTTCTGAAATATGTAGCCAATTTGATTTTACGGTGATAATTTTGCATGTCCAATTGAAATTGTAACTTTTGGTCCTTGCCTATGTCTAACGTGGGGATAAAGGAAAGTCCTTGCTCAGAAGACTGTGTTGTGGTCTGGTAAGTTTTAAAAGTTTTGGCCAAAACCACCACATCCTGAGACTGTGCTCCTTCAACCCCTTCCTGATCCAGACTCAGGGGGTGTTGGAGTTTAAAAAGGTCATCCAATGATCCAAAATGGCGCTCGCCGTTTCAGATGTCCAATGCACATCATCCGCCTCCGTCTGAAACCTGTGTTCAGGTAGGAGAGAATGTGTACGGCATGTTCCTCTCTATGTGGTTATTCAGGATTTCCAGGTTCTCCTTCTCCTCCTCAGGAGCTGAGGGGAGAAGTTCACCAAAGGAATCCAGACTTCAGCATAAGGAAACTTCCGCTTAGCAGATCTAAGTGCTCCCTGCACATTCTTAATTGTGGTGTCTGATTTGTTTCCCCTACTGTTCATACCGAACGCCAAGACAACCTTTTCAACTATGACAAATGTTGATGCCAAAGTCTTTTCCATGAGAGCCTGTCCGTGACGGAAATGGCTCCCCGGGTAGCATTCAACCTGCAAACCCTTGTTGAAATAGTCAGGGAACCTGCTGAGATTTGAGTCCCCAATGATCAACCATTTTTTTTGTGACCACCAAGTCCCAGTCTGTGAGCTTTCGTTGCGTGTTGGGATGTCTCCTTACGCTATACCGTGTAGGTTCTGGAGAGGTAAAATGGTCAAAAGACTCTTCAAAGACTTCCTCATCCAGACGATCTCTCGTATGACCTGGGCGGTTACTGTAGTTAAGGCCTCATCCTCCTGAGCAGCCATAGCTTCAGCTGCTTTTTCCTCCGCCTCTAACTCATCAAAGAGTGCTTCCAGGTCCGTACGTACGGAACCCTGCACGGGAGACTCCCACTCTCCCTCACTTCATCTGCAGGTGTGGACTCTGGTTCTTGTATAATCCCAGTCTCTGTTAAGATTACACCCCCAGCTGTTCTAGGTCTCCTACGGACCTCCCTTTGTTCAAGTGGAAGTTCTATCTGTGGGGGCCCTGGTTCCCCTCAGGCTCTTGAACCACCTGGTCGGTCATGGTGGCAACAGAAGTCCCAACAGCTGTTTGCCGTGGAACCTGGGTCTGAGCTGTGTTACTCGTTGTCTGTTGTGGGAGCGGTATCTCCGTCGTCCCTGTGGTCTGTTCCACCCCACCCGCAATCAAGGCCTCTGCATGGTCAATGACGTCTTGCGAGAGTCGCGGTAAATTACGCTTGGCCCAGCGAACAGCCACTACAAAGGCTTCTTTCCAATCTGGAGTCAGAATACCAGAAAGTTCGCCAAGAAACATTATCAAGGCCCTCTTCGTAGTGCTGCTTCAAAATAAGGTAGGTGGTATGACCCCAGTTCTTAGCATTACCGGCAATCAAATCTGCCGTACGCTGTGTCGGAACCGCAGGCTTAATCATCCCAGACAAGATCTCCACCATCCTGGAGATCATACGTGGCTCCGGCCTCCCAGGCTTTGGTGCCACGTTTTGCAAATGGTGGACCAGCCGGACCACCGCGTGCAACTTGCGAATCAGCCTCCCTAACTGGGGGTCAGCTGGTTGGCGTCTAACCTCGGGCCCATTAGCCTCTGGGGGATTCACCCTCCGGACTGGCGCCGGGTTAGTTCGAACCGCTTCGCGTAGGAGCGAAATCTGGGACCGGGAGGGCGAGAGTCCCTGGGGGAGGCGCTGGCCAGTTAGGGTGGGTAAACTGAAACCCGTCTCCCGTAGGAGACAGGAGGAGCACGGTCCTTCCACCCCTGGAACCCCCTACCTCCCTGACCCAAGCTGGTGGGCGAGTGCGCTGGCGTCTCCGCCCATAACGCACCACCGTCCAGTCATCCATGTTGTGTTTTTTGTGTTTTTTTTTTGTTTTGTGTTATTTTTTGTATTTTTTTGTTTTTAATAAAATGTAACACAAACAACTAAAAACGCTTTCCAAAATGAGGAAAGGAATAGCCAAAAAATAAAATGTTTTTGAAAAAATAAATCAAAATGTGTGTTTTATGTTTTTTTAAATAAACAACTAAAGAAGGCGTGCCAAATAAACAAAAAAAATGTGACGACGTTTCGACCTTATAAGGTCTTCTTCAGGTCTGGCACACTAAAAACTGTCACTGGCTGACTGTGATGGCTAGAGCAATGCTGTAGTGCGAAGTCTGAAAGCAGAGTGAGCCTTCGAAGCACTGTGCTCCTTTTATACCCCTCCCTTTTGGTTTTCTCTGAAAATAAACTGAAAGTCAAATTCACTTGGTGTTTGTTTCTTTTTTTTCTTACTCTTTCAGTTTTAACCCCATAAATGCCAAACTAAATGAATTCCCTGTGTAATTTTTTAACCCTCTATTTATTGAATGAATTACTGAATTGAATGATGTATATGAATTGTTATTTTAAATTATAAAATTTTAACCCTTGAAATGCCAAATCCAATATTTTAACCCTTGAATTGCCAAATTAAATATTTTTAATGAATAATGTATATGAATTGTTATTTATACATTTTTAATTTTAACCCTTAAATTGCCCAATTAAGCATTTTTAACCCTTAAATTGCCAAATTAAGTATTTTTAACCCTTAAATTCTGAATTGAATTATCCCACCCTGTATATATCTATCTCTTTTATTAACTTATTTATGAAATTATATATTTATTTATTTATTTATTATTCCCAATTAGGTATGATATTTTTAGGATGGTTAGTGGTTAGGGTTTTATAATCCAGATAGGTTAAGTTTAGGGTTTAGGTTTGGGGTGAGGTTAGGTTTAGGATTTAGAAAAAGGGTGAGGTTAGGTTTAGGGATTAAGATAAGGGTGAGGTTAGGTTTAGGGATTAGATATGGGTAAGGTTAGGTTAGGGATTGGGTAGAGGTAAGGTTAGGTTTAGGGATTGGGTATGGGATAGGTTTAGGTTTAGGTATTCTGATCCAGTTTAAAATCTTAATTGTTTTTCATATTTAACCCAAAGGGGTCCTTAGTCCCCAAAAAAAATCCAATACCTCTCCCTCTTTTTCCTTTCCCTATCTGTCCAATTGACATTCCTCTGTAATCCCGCCATCCTCATTGAAGCCAAGCCATGATGTAAAAAATGTTTAACTAAAAGCGTGTCCACGCTTTCTTGTTTCTTACATTATACCTGTGTTGTGACATACGTGTGGACAGAGTATTTTTTGTTTCTCCAACATACTGAATTTGACATTTTGTACAATAAATAACATAAACACAGTTAGATGATCTAGGGCTAATGCCTGGTCTAACTTAATCACAGTTTTTTTCTTTTGGTTTTTTATGAATTTTAATCTAGAAAACTGAATGTCCAACAATAGTGGTCTTTCCCGGGTCAAAGGTGATAGTTTAGCTTGAACCAAAATATCCGCCAAGTTTTTTGTTCTTTTGTATGCGGAAATCACCTCTGAGTCTGGAATGAGTCCTGCCTTACTTATACTATCCTCAAAATTATTCTTAAATTTACTGTTTAACACTTTACTGACTGATGAAAATGTCGTAATCAGAGGAATCAAATTCCCATGACCCCTGACCTTTTTCTCTCTAAAGGTCCGAAGGCAATGTCTCAAAAAGGTCCTGCCGTATCCCCGTTTCCGCAGGGCCTTAAACAAGGTCACGCCTGCTTCTCGAAAATGTTCGTCCCTCGTGCAAATACGGCTGAAACCTTAAGAGTTGCGATTTCACAATGCCCTTAAAGGTGTGCTTCGGATGGAAGCTATCCTTATGCAAAAGCGCATGGTGTCTGTACTTTTAAAATAGACTTTAGTTCCAATTTGAAATTATTAGAAAATCCGGTCCTTTAAATACCGTAGTGTCCAAAAAGTCAATTGATTGTTTTTAATTTCTGATTTTAATTTAATAGATGGGTCATGAGAATTTAAAGTGTCCAAAAATGTCCCAAATTCCTCTTCAGATCCTACCCAGATCCCCATATATCGTCTAAATAACGTAAGTAATATGCTGGCTTTTTCTTCATTTTAACAAAACTTCACTCCTCCAATTAGCCATAAAAATATTTGCATAGGCCGGTGCAAACTTTTTGCCCATGGCTGTGCCTTTGATTTGCAAATAATATTTACATTAAACATAAAATCATTACGAGTCAAATTAATCTCTAATAATTTGAGTAACTCCTCATCTGGTCTTTTGGGATCGGGTATTTTTCAAAAACTTTTTTAACACATTCAATCCAGCTGCAATGGGGATATTGTATACAAATTATCAACATCCATTGAAAAGAAATAAAAATCTGAGGGGATCTGTAGACTTTTTACAATTTCTATAAAATGATAAGTATCACGGACATAGGCCGGGTGTTTGATCGACAACGGCGTCAAAAAAATGATCCAAGTACTCAGCTGTGAAGTAGGTTTCACTCCCACAGTCTGAGACTATTGGTTCTCCTGGGGGAACCTCGAATGGAACTGTCCATTTAGTTGGATCCTTATGGATTTTCGGTAGAATATAAATCGTCTTTCACGAGGCTGTACATTTCCAATTAAATATTGTCTTTGTTTAGAATTTAATGAATTTTTTCTTTTTAATGAATCTAATATATCAGCAACCATAGGAATTGTATCCATGTAAATAGGTTTGGTTCAATTTTTTATAATATACCGTGTCGTTCAATTGTCTCTCACCTCTAAAATGTATTGCTCCCTACTCAGGATGACCACCGCTGACCCCTTGTCAGCCGGTTTAATTACGATATGTTTTGTATTTGTCAGTTCACGTAATTGCTTTTACTTCTTGCAATGAAATATTAAATTTTCTCGTATCAATTTATAATGTCTTTTAAAAGTTTCCAAATCTTCATGAATTATGTTCTAATCTCTGGTGGCAATTCATACCATAGTGGAGTCCAATTTGAAGGCCCAACAAAGGTAAGATTCAAGTATTATTTGAATTTCTGAAATATGTAGCCAATTTGATTTTACGGTGACTATTTTGCATGTCCAATTGAAATTGTAACTTTTGGTCCTTGCCTATTCTAACGTGGGATAAAGGAAAGTCCCTTGCTCAGAAGACTGTGTTGTGGTCTGCGTAGTTTAAAAGTTTTGGCCAAACCACCACTCCTGAAGATGTGCTCTCTTCAACCCCTTCCTGATCCAGACTCAGGGGGTGTTGGAGTTTAAAAAGGTCATCCAATGATCCAAAATGGCGCTCGCCGTTTCAGATGTCCAATGCACATCATCCGCCTCCGTCTGAAACTGTGTTCAGGTAGGAGAGGAATGTACGGAATGTTCCTCTTATGTGGTTATTCAGGATTTCCAGGTTCTCCTTCTCCTCCTCAGGAAGCTGAGGGAGAAGTTCACCAAAGGAATCCAGACTTCAGCATAAGGAACTTCGCTTAGCAGATCTAAGTGCTCCCTGCACATTCTTAATTGTGGTGTCTGATTTGTTTTCCCCTACTGTTCATACCGAACGCCAAGACAACCTTTTCAACTATGACAAATGTTGATGCCAAAGTCTTTTCCATGAGAGCCTGTCCGTGACGGAAATGGCTCCCTGCGGGTAGCATTCAACCTGCAAACTCCTTGTTGAAATAGTCAGGGACCTTGCTGAGATTTGAGTCCCCAATGATCAACCATTTTTTTTGTGACCACCAAGTCCCAGTCTGTGAGCTTTCGTTGCGTGTTGGGATGTCTCCTTACGCTAATAACCGTGTAGGTTCTGGAGAGGTAAAATGGTGCAAAAGACTCTTCAAAGACCTTCTCATCCAGACCGATCTCTCGTATGACCTGGGCGGTTACTGTAGTTAAGGCCTCATCCTCCTGAGCAGCCATAGCTTCAGCTGCTTTTTCCTCCGCCTTCTAACTAATCAAAGAGTGCTTCCAGGTCCTACGTACGGAACCCTGCACGGGAGACTCCCACTCTCCTCACTTCATCTGCAGGTGTGGACTCTGGTTCTTGTATAATCCAGTCTCTGTTAAGATTACACCCCCAGCTGTTCTAGGTCTCCTACGGACCTCCCTTTGTTTCAAGTGGAAGTTCTATCTGTGGGGGCCCCTGGTTCCCTCAGGCTCTTGAACCACCTGGTCGGTCATGGTGGCAAACAGAAGTCCCAACAGCTGTTTGCCGTGAACCTGGGTCTGAGCTGTGTTACTCCGTTGTCTGTTGTGGGAGCGGTAAATCTCCGTCGTCCCTGTGGTCTGTTCCACCCCACCCGCAATCAAGGCTCTGCATGGTCAATGACGTCTTGCGAGAGTGCGGTAAATTACGCTTGGCCCAGCGAACAGCACTACAAAGGCTTCTTTTCCAATCTGGAGTCAGAAATACCAGAAAGTTCGCCAAGAACATTATCAAGGCCCTCTTCGTAGTGGCTGCTTCAAAATAAGGCTAGGTGGTATGACCCCAGTTCTAGCATTACCGGCAATCAATCTGCCGTACGCTGTGTCGGAACCGCAGGCTTAATCATCCCAGACAAGATCTCCACCATCCTGGAGATCATACGTGGTTCCGGCCTCCCAGGCTTTGGGTGCCAGGTTTGCAAATGGTGGACCAGCCGGACCACCGCGTGCAACTTGCGAATCAGCCTCCCTAACTGGGGGTCAGCTGGTTGGCGTCTAACCTCGGGCATTAGCCTCTGGGGGATTCACCTCCGGACTACGGTGGTGCGTTATGGGGGCCGGAGACCCAGCGACTCGCGCCAACCGCTGGGCAGGGAGTAGGGGTTCGCAGGGGTGGAAGGCCGTGCTTCCTGTCTCCTACGGGAGACGGGTTCAGTTTACCCACCGCTAATGCGCCCTCCCCAGGAACTTTCCCTCCAGGTCCCAATTTCGCTCCTATGCGGAAAGCGGTTCACTAACCGCGCCAAGTCTTCGGAGGGTGAATCCCCTCAGAAGAGCCTAAATGGCTCCGAGGTTAGACGCTCAACGGAGCTGACCCCCAGTTAGGGAGGCTGATTCGCGCAAGTTGCACGCGGTGGTCCGGCTGGTCCCACCATTTGCAAAACGTGGCACCAAAGCCTGGGAGGCCGGAACCACGTATGATCTCCAGGCTGGTGGAGATCTTGTCTGGGATGATTAAGCCTGCGGTTCGCACAGCCGGTACGGCAGATTTGATTGCCGGTAATGCTAAGAACTGGTCATACCAACTACCTTATTTTTGAAGCAGCAACTTACGAAGAGGGGCCTTGATCATGTTTTGGCGAACTTTCTGGTATTTCTGACTCCAGATGGAAAGGAAGCTTTGTAGCTGGCTGTTCGCTGGGCCAAGCGTAGATTTACCGAACGACTCTCGCAAGACGTCATTGACATGCCAGAGGCCTTGATTGCGGGTGGGGTGGAACAGACCACAGGGACGACGGAGATACCGCTCCCACAACAGACAACGAGTAACACAGCTCAGACCCAGGTTCCACGCAAACAGCTGT
This sequence comes from Seriola dumerili, assembly GCF_002260705.1. NCBI lineage: Eukaryota > Metazoa > Chordata > Actinopteri > Carangiformes > Carangidae > Seriola > Seriola dumerili. The sequence continues at coordinate 16,091 of NW_019179007.1, forward strand.
TGGGACTTCTTTTGCCATCCATGACCGACCAGGTGGTTCAAGAGCCTGAGGGGAACCAGGGGCCCCCACAGATAGAACTTCCACTTGAACAAAGGGAGGTCCGTAGGAGACCTAGAAACAGCTGGGGGTGTAATCTTAACAGAGACTGGGATTATACAGAACCAAGGGTCCACACCTGCAGATGAAGTGAGGGGAGGAGTGGGAGTCTCGTGCAGGGTTCCGTACGTAAGCGACCTGGAAGGCACTTCTTCTGATGAGTTAGAGGCGGAGGAAAAAGCAGCTGAAGCTATGGCTGCTCAGGAGGATGAGGCCTTAACTACAAGTACCGCGCCAGGTCATACGAGAGATCGGTCTGGATGAGGAAGTCTTTGAAGAGTCTTTTGACCATTTTACCTCTCCAGAACCTACACGGTATAGCGTAAGGAGACATCCCAACACGCAACGAAGCCACAAGACTGGGACTTGGTGGTCACAAAAAAAATGGTTGATCATTGGGGCTCAAATCTCAGCAGGTTCCTGACTATTCAACAAGGGTTTGCAGGTTGAATGCTACCCGGGGAGCCATTTCCGTCACGGACAGGCTCTCATGGAAAAGACTTTGGCATCAACATTTGTCATAGTTGAAAAGGTTGTCTTGGCGTTCGTATATGAACAGTAGGGGAAACAAATCAGAAACACCAACAATTAAGAATGTGCAGGGAGCACTTAGATTCTGCTAGGCGGAAGTTTCCTTATGCTGAAGTCTGGATTCCTTTGGTGAACTTCTCCCTCACCTTCCTGAGGAGGAGAAGGAGAACCTGGAAATGCCTGATAACCACATAGAGAGGAACATGCGTACATTTCCTCTCCTACCTGAACACAGGTTTCAGACGGAGGCGGATGATGTGCATTGAACATCTGAAACGGCGAGCGCCATTTTGGATCATTGGATGACTTTTTAAACTCCAACACCCCCTGAGTCTGGATCAGGAAGGGGTTGAAGGAGCACAGTCTCAGGATGTGGTGGTTTTGGCAAAAACTTTTAACTTACCAGACCACAACACGTCTTCTGAGCAGGGACTTTCCTTTATCCCCACGTTAGAATAGGCAAGGACCAAAAGTTACAATTTCAATTGGACATAGCAAAATTATCACCGTAAATCAAATTGGCTACATATTTCAGAAATTCAATAATCTGGAATCTTACCTTTTTGTTGGGCTTCAAATGGACTCCACCTATGGGATGAATTGCCACCAGAGATTAGAACATTAATTCATGAAGATTTGGAAACTTTTAAAAAGACATTATAAATTGATACGAGAAAAATTTAATATTTCATTGCAAGAAGTAAAAGCATTACGTGAACTGACAAATACAAACATATCGTAATTAAACCGGCTGACAGGGGTCAGCGGTGGTCATCCTGAGTAGGGAGCAATACATTTTAGAGGTGGAGAGACAATTGAACGACACGGTATATTATAAAAAATTGAACAAACCTATTTACATGGATACAATTCCTATGGTTGGCTGATATATTAGATTCATTAAAAAAGAAAAAAATTCATAATTCTAAACAAAAGACAATATTTAATTGGAATGTACAGCCTCGTGAAAGACGAATTTTTATTTTATTTCTACGAAATCCATAAGGATCCAACTAAATGGACAGTTCCATCGAGGTTCCCCCAGGGAGACCAATAGTCTCACAGACGTGTGGGAGTGAAACCTACTTCACAGCTGAGTACTTGGGATCATTTTTTGACGCCGTTGTCGATCAAACAACCCGGCCTATGTCGTGATACTTATCAATTTTATAGAAATTGTAAAAAGTCTACAGATCCCTCGGATTTTTTATTCTTTTCAATGGATGTTGATAATTTGTATACAGAATATCCCCATTGCAGCTGTATTGAATGTGTGTTAAAAAGTTTTTGAAAATACCCTCGATCCAAAAGACCATGATGAGGAGTTACTGCAAATTATTAGAGTTAATTTGACTCCCGTAATGATTTTATTTTAATGTGGAAATATTATTTGCAAATCAAGCACAGCCATGGCAAAAAGTTTTGCACACGCGCCTATCAAATATTTTTATGGCCAAATTGGAGAGTGAAGTTTTGCTAAAATGCAAGAAGAGCCCAGCTATTATACTACGTTTATTTAGACGATATATGGGGGAATCTGGGTAGTCTGAAGAGAATTTGGGACATTTTTGGACACTTTTAAATTCTCATGACCATCTATTAAATTAAAATCAGAAATTATAAACAATCAATTTGACTTTTTATGGACACTTTACGGTATTTAAAAGGACCGGGATTTTCTCTAAATAATTTCAAATTGGATACTAAAGTCTATTTTAAAAGTACATGACACCATGCGCTTTTGCATAAGGATAGCTTCCATGCCGAAGCACACCTTCTAAGAGCATTGAGAATGCAACTCTTAAGGTTCAGCCGTTTTGACTCGAGGAACGAACATTTTCGAGGAAGCAGGCGTGACCTTGTTTAAGGCCCTGCGAAACGGGATACGCGCAGGACGCTTTTTTGAGACATTGCCTCTCGGACCTTTAAGAGAGAAAAAGGTCAGGGTCATGGGATTTGATTCCTCTGATTACGCAACATTTTCATCAGTTCAGTAAAGTGTTAAACAGTAAATTAAGAATAATTTTGAGGATAGTATAAGTAAGGCGGACTCATTCAGGACTCAGGAGGTATTTCCCATACAAAAGAACAAATAAACAACTAAAGAAGGCGTGCCAAATAAACAAAAAAAATGTGACGACGTTTCGACCTTATAAGGTCTTCTTCAGGTCTGGCACACTAAAAACTGTCACTGGCTGACTGTGATGGCTAGAGCAATGCTGTCAGTGCGAAGTCTGAAAGCAGAGTGAGCCTTCGAAGCACTGTGCTCCTTTTATACCCCTCCCCTTTTGGTTTTCTCTGAAAATAAACTGAAAGTCAAATTCACTTGGTGTTTGGTTTCTTTTTTTCTTTTTTTCTTACTCTTTCAGTTTTAACCCCATAAATGCCAAACTAAATGAATTCCCTGTGTAATTTTTTAACCCTCTATTTATTGAATGAATATACTGAATTGAATGATGTATATGAATTGTTATTTATAAATTATAAAATTTTAACCCTTGAAATGCCAAATCCAATCTTTTTAACCCTTGAATTGCCAAATTAAATATTTTTAATGAATAATGTATATGAATTGTTATTTATACATTTTTAATTTTTAACCCTTAAATTGCCCAATTAAGCATTTTTAACCCTTAAATTGCCAAATTAAGTATTTTTAACCCTTAAATTGCTGAATTGAATTATCCCNAATTGAATAATGTATATGAATTGTTATTTATAAATTTTTAATTTTAACCCTTAAATTGCCCAATTAAGCATTTTTAACCCTTAAATTGCCAAATTAAGTATTTTTAACCCTTAAATTACTAAATTGAATTATCCCACCCTGCATATATCTATCTCTTTTATTAACTTATTTATGAAATTATATATTTATTTATTTATTTATTGATTCACCAATTAGGTATGATATTTTTAGGATTAATTAGGTGTGGGAGATTGGTTAGGGTTAGGGTTTATAATCCAGATAGGTTAAGTT
>NW_019179008.1:0-152 GCF_002260705.1 Seriola dumerili
GCCATAAAAATATTTGCATAGGCCGGTGCAAACTTTTTGCCCATGGCTGTGCCTTTGATTTGCAAATAATATTTATCATTAAACATAAAATCATTACGAGTCAAATTAATCTCTAATAATTTGAGTAACTCCTCATCTGGTCTTTTGGGATC
>NW_019179009.1:0-3387 GCF_002260705.1 Seriola dumerili
GCAGAGGCCTTGATTGCGGGTGGGGTGGAACAGACCACAGGGACGACGGAGATACCGCTCCCACAACAGACAACGAGTAACACAGCTCAGACCCAGGTTCCACGGCAAACAGCTGTTGGGACTTCTGTTGCCACCATGACCGACCAGGTGGTTCAAGAGCCTGAGGGGAACCAGGGGCCCCCACAGATAGAACTTCCACTTGAACAAAGGGAGGTCCGTAGGAGACCTAGAACAGCTGGGGGTGTAATCTTAACAGAGACTGGGATTATACAAGAACCAGAGTCCACACCTGCAGATGAAGTGAGGGGAGAGTGGGAGTCTCCCGTGCAGGGTTCCGTACGTACGGACCTGGAAGCACTCTTTGATGAGTTAGAGGCGGAGGAAAAAGCAGCTGAAGCTATGGCTGCTCAGGAGGATGAGGCCTTAACTACAGTAACCGCCCAGGTCATACGAGAGATCGGTCTGGATGAGGAAGTCTTTGAAGAGTCTTTTGACCATTTTACCTCTCCAGAAACCTACACGCGTTATAGCGTAAGGAGACATCCCAACACGCAACGAAAGCTCACAGACTGGGACTTGGTGGTCACAAAAAAATGGTTGATCATTGGGGACTCAAATCTCAGCAGGTTCCCTGACTATTTCAACAAGGGTTTGCAGGTTGAATGCTACCCGGGGAGCCATTTCCGTCACGGACAGGCTCTCATGGAAAAGACTTTGGCATCAACATTTGTCATAGTTGAAAAGGTTGTCTTGGCGTTCGGTATGAACAGTAGGGGAAACAAATCAGACACCACAATTAAGAATGTGCAGGGAGCACTTAGATCTGCTAAGCGGAAGTTTCCTTATGCTGAAGTCTGGATTCCTTTGGTGAACTTCTCCCCTCAGCTTCCTGAGGAGGAGAAGGAGAACCTGGAAATCCTGAATAACCACATAGAGAGGAACATGCCGTACATTCCTCTCCTACCTGAACACAGGTTTCAGACGGAGGCGGATGATGTGCATTGGACATCTGAAACGGCGAGCGCCATTTTGGATCATTGGATGACCTTTTTAAACTCCAACACCCCCTGAGTCTGGATCAGGAAGGGGTTGAAGGAGCACAGTCTCAGGATGTGGTGGTTTTGGCCAAAACTTTTAAACTTACCAGACCACAACACAGTCTTCTGAGCAAAGGACTTTCCTTTATCCCCACGTTAGACATAGGCAAGGACCAAAAGTTACAATTTCAATTGGACATGCAAAATTATCACCGTAAAATCAAATTGGCTACATATTTCAGAAATTCAAATAATACTGGAATCTTACCTTTTGTTGGGCCTTCAAATTGGACTCCACCTATGGATGAATTGCCACCAGAGATTAGAACATTAATTCATGAAGATTTGGAAACTTTTAAAGAGCATTATAAATTGATACGAGAAAAATTTAATATTTCATTGCAAGAAGTAAAAGCATTACGTGAACTGACAAATACAAAACATATCGTAATTAAACCGGCTGACAAGGGTGTCAGCGGTGGTCATCCTGAGTAGGGAGCAATACATTTTAGAGGTGGAGAGACAATTGAACGACACGGTATATTATAAAAAATTGAACAAACCTATTTACATGGATACAATTCCTATGGTTGCTGATATATTAGATTCATTAAAAAAGAAAAAATTCATAAATTCTAAACAAAGACAATATTTAATTGGAAATGTACAGCCTCGTGAAAGACGATTTTATATTCTACCGAAAATCCATAAGGATCCAACTAAATGGACAGTTCCATTCGAGGTTCCCCAGGGAGACCAATAGTCTCAGACTGTGGGAGTGAACCTACTTCACAGCTGAGTACTTGGATCATTTTTTGACGCCGTTGTCGATCAAACACCCGGCCTATGTCCGTGATACTTATCATTTTATAGAAATTGTAAAAAGTCTACAGATCCCCTCGGATTTTTATTTCTTTCTCATGGATGTTGATAATTTGTATACAAATATCCCCATTGCAGCTGGTATTGAATGTGTTAAAAAAGTTTTTGAAAAATACCCTGATCCAAAAGACCAGATGAGGAGTTACTCAAATTATTAGAGATTAATTTGACTCGTAATGATTTTATGTTTAATGATAAATATTATTTGCAAATCAAAGGCACGCCATGTGGGCAAAAAGTTTGCACCGGCCTATGCAAATATTTTTATGGCCAATTGGGAGAGTGAAGTTTTGCTAAAATGTAAGAAAAAGCCAGCGTATTATCTACGTTATTTAGACGATATATGGGGGATCTGGGTAGGATCTGAAGAGGAATTTGGGACATTTTTGGACACTTTAAATTCTCATGACCCATCTATTAAATTAAAATCAGAAATTAACAAACAATCAATTGACTTTTTGGACACTACGGTATTTAAAGGACCGGATTTTCTCAATAATTTCAAATTGGACACTAAAGTCTATTTTAAAAGTACAGATACCCATGCGCTTTTGCATAAGGATAGCTTCCATCCGAAGCACACCTTTAAGGGCATTGTGAAATCGCAACTCTTAAGGTTCAGCCGTATTTGCACGAGGGACGAACATTTTCGAGAAGCAGGCGTGACCTTGTTTAAGGCCCTGCGGAAACGGGGATACGGCAGGACCTTTTTGAGACATTGCCTTCGGACCTTTAGAGAGAAAAAGGTCAGGGGTCATGGGAATTTGATTCCTCTGATTACGACATTTTCATCAGTCAGTAAAGTGTTAAACAGTAAATTTAAGAATAATTTTGAGGATAGTATAAGTAAGGCAGGACTCATTCCAGACTCAGAGGTGATTTCCGCATACAAAAGAAACAAAAACTTGGCGGATATTTTGGTTCAAGCTAAACTATCACCTTTGACCCGGGAAAGACCACTATTGTTGGACATTCAGTTTTCTAGATTAAAATTCATAAAAAACCAAAAAGAAAAAACTGTGATTAAGTTAGACCAGGCATTCAGCCCTAGATCGTCTAACTGTGTTTATGTTATTTATTGTACAAAATGTCAAATTCAGTATGTTGGAGAAACAAAAAATACTCTGTCCACACGTATGTCACAACACAGGTATAATGTAAGAAACAAGAAAGACGTGGACACGCTTTTAGTTAAACATTTTTTACATCATGGCTTGGCTTCAATGAGGATGGCGGGATTACAGAGGAATGTCAATTGGACAGATGGGGAAAGGAAAAAGAGGGAGAGGTATTGGATTTTTTTGTTGGGGACTAAGGACCCCTTTGGGTTAAATATGAAAAACAATTAAGATTTTAAACTGGATCAGAATACCTAAACCTAAACCTATCCCATACCCAATCCCTAAACCTAACCTTACCTCATACCCAATCCCTAAACCTAACCTTACCTCATACCCAATCCCTAAAC
>NW_019179009.1:9254-9558 GCF_002260705.1 Seriola dumerili
CGAGGTTCCCCCAGGGAGACCAATAGTCTCAGACTGTGGGAGTGAAACCTACTTCACAGCTGAGTACTTGGATCATTTTTTGACGCCGTTGTCGATCAAACACCCGGCCTATGTCCGTGATACTTATCATTTTATAGAAATTGTAAAAAGTCTACAGATCCCCTCGGATTTTTATTTCTTTTCAATGGATGTTGATAATTTGTATACAAATATCCCCATTGCAGCTGGTATTGAATGTGTTAAAAAAGTTTTTGAAAAATACCCTGATCCCAAAAGACCAGATGAGGAGTTACTCAAATTATTA
>NW_019179010.1:0-505 GCF_002260705.1 Seriola dumerili
ACCTATGGATGAATTGCCACCAGAGATTAGAACATTAATTCATGAAGATTTGGAAACTTTTAAAAGACATTATAAATTGATACGAGAAAAATTTAATATTTCATTGCAAGAAGTAAAAGCATTACGTGAACTGACAAATACAAAACATATCGTAATTAAACCGGCTGACAAGGGGTCAGCGGTGGTCATCCTGAGTAGGGAGCAATACATTTTAGAGGTGGAGAGACAATTGAACGACACGGTATATTATAAAAAATTGAACAAACCTATTTACATGGATACAATTCCTATGGTTGCTGATATATTAGATTCATTAAAAAAGAAAAAATTCATAAATTCTAAACAAAGACAATATTTAATTGGAAATGTACAGCCTCGTGAAAGACGATTTTATATTCTACCGAAAATCCATAAGGATCCAACTAAATGGACAGTTCCATTCGAGGTTCCCCCAGGGAGACCAATAGTCTCAGACTGTGGGAGTGAAACCTACTTCACAGCTGAG
>NW_019179011.1:0-383 GCF_002260705.1 Seriola dumerili
CGCTTGGCCCAGCGAACAGCCACTACAAAGGCTTCTTTCCAATCTGGAGTCAGAATACCAGAAAGTTCGCCAAGAACATTATCAAGGCCCTCTTCGTAGTGCTGCTTCAAAATAAGGTAGGTGGTATGACCCCAGTTCTTAGCATTACCGGCAATCAAATCTGCCGTACGCTGTGTCGGAACCGCAGGCTTAATCATCCCAGACAAGATCTCCACCATCCTGGAGATCATACGTGGCTCCGGCCTCCCAGGCTTTGGTGCCACGTTTTGCAAATGGTGGACCAGCCGGACCACCGCGTGCAACTTGCGAATCAGCCTCCCTAACTGGGGGTCAGCTGGTTGGCGTCTAACCTCGGGCCCATTAGCCTCTGGGGGATTCACCCT
>NW_019179012.1:0-260 GCF_002260705.1 Seriola dumerili
TCAAACCTCTTCCCAAACATGAGAGCTGATATAATATTTGAAGATGCATAATTAATTGCCCGGGTGTTGTTGAAGGCTTTACCTGAGAGAAAAAAGGTCACAGATGAGAGTCAGAAAGAACATGTAAATTATTCAAGGGAAAATACATGACTGACACAATACAAGTCTAACTTCACCTAATACCATTGGTAAAACTATGATTATTTTTGACCCAGTGTTGGACTTAAAACTTTCACAAATGTATTGTTAGTTGTACAAAA
>NW_019179013.1:0-103 GCF_002260705.1 Seriola dumerili
TGTCTGCATTGTGGGTCCAGACCTCCATCCACCATGACATAAACATTTCTACCAGCACCTTTACACTACAACACATCACCGACAGCATGTATTTGACCTGTCT
>NW_019179014.1:0-125 GCF_002260705.1 Seriola dumerili
GGCTCCCCGTCTCCCTGCCTACTGCTCATTAACAAACACGCCGGTGCTTTACCGGCTCAACACCGGCTCAACGCTGGCTCAACACTGGCTCAACACTGGCTCAACACTGGCTCCGTCTATCACTG
>NW_019179015.1:0-231 GCF_002260705.1 Seriola dumerili
TATTTAGGCTTTATTGTTAAATGATATTGTCAACATTATTGCAGGCTCCCTCTAACATCTTCACTCTGTAAAAAATATCTTGATTTTTAGGTGAAATCTGATGTTTGAGAGTTGATGTGGAAACTCAGAGAAATTCATTTGAACAATATTTAATAGCACATTTGAAAGGAAAATTAACCAGAATGTATTTTATAATTTTATAAGAAATTACAATAATAATAGCTAATTTAA
>NW_019179016.1:0-118 GCF_002260705.1 Seriola dumerili
GGTACATAGGTGTCATGAAAAAGAGATCTCGATCTCAATATATGTAAATAATGTAAATAAAGGAATTAACAATTTTAAGTTAAACCACCATAGCTAGGCTGTTGACCAGTGGTGGACA
>NW_019179017.1:0-167 GCF_002260705.1 Seriola dumerili
CAAATGACCAGACCATGACAAAATGACCCAGGAATGTGCAAGACAACACTTAAGAGCAAAGTGTATACGAGGGCTGGGTGATCTGGCAAAAAGATCTTATGACAGTCTCTTTGGATAGAATCGCAATCCGCAATCTTAATCATGATCTGCGTTTTGTTTCTGCTCCT
>NW_019179018.1:0-143 GCF_002260705.1 Seriola dumerili
TACAACTCCATCAACAAGTATTAGAAACCTGAGAAACCTGCAATATAAACTCCTGCATTAAAGTACTTGCGAAACTAAAATCATGCAGTTAAGCTGGAGTTTGTATGTTACGGAAATTAATCAGATGACAACTTTAGAAAGCA
>NW_019179019.1:0-491 GCF_002260705.1 Seriola dumerili
AATGACTGACAAATATTCATATGACATATTCATTTAGACAGACTAACTCATTGATTGACTGCTTGATCGACTGATTGACAGACACTTTTATTGATGGATTGACCAACTAACCAAGTAACTGACACAGTTAACATTAATTGACCACTCGACTGACTGGTTTATTGACTGATCCATAGTGTAGATTGACTGACCAATTGGTGGACTTATTGATTTACATATCTATTGATCAGTTTACTTAAAGACTGACTGATTGATGGCTTGACTGACCGAACAGCTGATTGACTGGCACACTGGTCAATTGATAAGACTGACCAACTAAGTGATCGTTAGATTGACTGACTGACTGACTGAGTAACTGATTTATTGACAAATTGATCCATAGATTGACTGACCTATTGGCAGACTTATTGATTTACATATCCAGTGACCAATCATTTAAGTACTGACTAACTAACTGATCGATTGATTGACTGATCTCGAGACTGACTGGA
>NW_019179020.1:0-101 GCF_002260705.1 Seriola dumerili
TACTATACTATGACGTTTTTTGGCATTTTTTAAGCCTTACTATACTATGACGTTTTTTGCTAATTTTTATGCCTTACTATACTATGACATTTTATACCTTA
>NW_019179021.1:0-516 GCF_002260705.1 Seriola dumerili
CGGTTAGCATAACAAACACGAAGCTATCAGCTAGCTAGCTAGCTAGCTAGCTAGGTTAGCAAACTACATCCGTAATTCACATTAACTGTAATATTTATTTGGATGTTCACTGTCTCCCGTTTTCCGGTCAAAACACGTAGGAAAAAACGCTCTAGCTTTTAAGGAGCATCATACACGTTAAAACTGTAGGACGTTCAGAAAATAAACATTTNNAACATTTACTTACCAATAAAACGGTACATCAGCGTCTCTACAGTCTGTTAGTGCCGAAGAAAGAGCCATAATTACTGTGAACAGAAAACTCATTAAAACTAAAAAACTGACAAAAAGACCGTCGGTGCAAAATTCCTCCTCTACCGACAAATGTAGAGAAAACAATAGAAAATTTAACACAAGTGACTCTAACGATACACATACATCCCAGGCTCTCCTCCGGTGACTAACCTCCCGACCTACTACGTCCGCTTATTGATCATCGCAGACTAGGCATGTCAATCAAACAGGTACGCCCCCCAA
>NW_019179022.1:0-107 GCF_002260705.1 Seriola dumerili
AGATTCTTTCTGGCAGGTGAAGGTCAAATCTTGAAGGAAAGGGTTCATCCTCTGAGGATCATGAACGACCAGAGGTCATTGAGATATTTTATTCTGGAGGGACAGAC
>NW_019179023.1:0-102 GCF_002260705.1 Seriola dumerili
TCTTTTTCCCAAAGCATGAGCCAGGGTTCTGTCTTGATGCACTGTAGAGAAAGTGGTAATAATTCCAATACAATGACTCATTCAATTGTAGTCCAATAACTA
>NW_019179024.1:0-629 GCF_002260705.1 Seriola dumerili
GGAAGTTTAGGAAGAACTTTGCCATTTACAGCAATTTATGTGTGAGCGTGTGCTTTCTTTTCCACACCTCGTAGCTGACCTTTTTGCTCTACCCGTGCTTTCCACGTGTTGTTGTAATTGTTCACTGTACCTGCCTCCTTCCTCTCTTTGAGTTTGATGTCAGACTAGAAGGCTTGTACGGTTATTACACTGCCCTCTTCAATTCCGGAAGAACCACATCTCTAGTACCTACAACATCTTCGGTACTTATGGTACTGTGGAAGAAGTACCATGACATTTTCAGAATTTTGGCATCCACTTGATCCCAAAGTATCGGTTCTCATGAAATCCCTACTTTGATGAGCATTCAGTGGGGAAATAACTCAAAAGGTAGAGCATTCTCCAGAAGACTTCAGGTCCTTCCTCTTTTCTGATGTTGATGACAGGAGATAATGTGTGAAGAACACAATATTTATCCCTGCTGTCACATCAATGATGAATACAAATCAAAAAGACCTTTTTTCCAACCTGAAAATTTTAGAGTAATCTCAAGCAAGTGGTCAAACAACTGGCTTGACTTCAGGCACATTTGTTTTGGAGAACCAAATGTAAGTGAACAGAATATTCATGACATTTAACTATCAATTGTC
>NW_019179025.1:0-104 GCF_002260705.1 Seriola dumerili
AAAAAAAAGACCTGGTCCAGCCCAAGGTGGGAAGGACCATTCCAGATTCTCCTGACCACGCCAACAGCAGTAAAGATCGCAGAAAGAGGCTCCTGGATCCATCT
>NW_019179026.1:0-449 GCF_002260705.1 Seriola dumerili
AACATGACACTTCCTGTTTCCACAAGGGGGCACTATGGGTATCACTGAATATGAGCATATGAGTGTGTTCAGGGCGGGACTCTTATGACACAGAAAGTTTGAGGCAGCTTGGACAACTTATGCTGGAATGAGAGGGAGTTAATTTTTCATGGCGAAGGATCGAAATTCTTTACGCCATCAGGGGCGGGTCCTACAGCGAAAACTCAAAAGCTTCGCTATATAACATCACAAAGGTCTTATGATGAGGCTGACCACAGATTATGTTGATCTGATGAATTCCCTAGGAGGAGTTCGTTAAAGTACGTGACCCCAAATCGCAAAAACGGCGGCAAAATTGCAAATTGAATTCAAATGGCTGACTTCCTGTTTGGTTGAGGGTATGGGCGCAAGAGGCTTTTTTGTAAGTCTTGGCATGATACATGTGCCAACCGACTTTCGTGCATGTAGGT
>NW_019179027.1:0-111 GCF_002260705.1 Seriola dumerili
ACTTCCTATGATGAAGAAGAAGAAAGATGTCCCTTAGAGAAAATAGTTTGACTTTTGATTAAGAGTAGTTTCTTTCTGAACTTCCAACAGCTGCTGAACTGCCACTGGGTC
>NW_019179028.1:0-810 GCF_002260705.1 Seriola dumerili
TTATGCGAAGTAGTGTTTCTGGCCACCTGTTAAATTTACCTCAATATTCACTCTTAGCTCTTAGCTTAGCTTTGGTTTCTACATGCTTTTGATAGAAATGTCTGGCTCTTTAGCTGCTCAGTGCTCCGGTATGTTCACCAGCTAGTCGCTAACTTTGTCTTGTCTGCCATATGTGTTGCAGATTCAGGTAATTCTATGAGCGACTCCTGTAACATTGATTTATTTATTTTTTTACATTGTTGTTTAATACTTCATTATCATAAAAATTTTGATTACATCTGCTTTAATGATGTTTTTTTTTTAAAATAAAAATCATTGACAACACTTACATTTACCAAATCTAAAATTGTCTTGCTATGTATAATTAACATTATGATGAGTGGTGACAGACAGACAGGTTTACAGTAAATGCTGTATATACCTGACAAATGATGAAAATGAGTGGTTCCTATGATTTTCCATAGGAAATGTCATGTGGGTCACTTTGTCTCACTAATGGACTTGGGTAATGATACTTTTGACTCACTTAAATGCATTGACAGCTTTTACTAAATTTAAAGATCTCATAAAAAGAGAAGAACACATTGTTTACTTACATTCCAGTTATTGATAATCATATTGAATTCCATTATATTTCACAGTTGTTCAGGTAATTGCTTGCATGCTTTGTACATGTAAATGACTGATGTGTCCGAATGTAAATTATGTAATGTTTTACCATTACTGACCTCTAATTTTAATAGGATGATGCTAAATAATATATTTATTTATATTATTATTATTTTATATTATTATTTATAATATTTATTC
>NW_019179029.1:0-224 GCF_002260705.1 Seriola dumerili
GATGGAGAGCTGAACCTGGCCTGATGTTGAGCTGAAGCTGACCGGATGCAGAGTTGATGGTGATCTTAAGCTGAGCTGATGGTGAGCTGAAGCTGACCTCATTGTGACCTGATGCTGAACTGATAGTGAGCTGAAGCTGAGGTGATGGTGAGCTGAAGGTGAGGTGATAGTGAGCTTAAGCTGAGCTGATGGTGAGCTGAATCTGACCTGATGGTGAGCTGAAT
>NW_019179030.1:0-101 GCF_002260705.1 Seriola dumerili
AAGTGATAAAAACGTCATAGTATATTAAGGCATAAAAAATGATAACAATGTAATAGTATAGTAATGGCATAAAAACGTCATAGTATAGTAAGGCATAAAAA
>NW_019179031.1:0-102 GCF_002260705.1 Seriola dumerili
TAAGGTAAATACCCACATGACACAAACACTGTTACACCTGATAACACTTATATTAAATAAATATTAGATATTATTTATTATTTATCAGTCTCATTTATTCCA
>NW_019179032.1:0-102 GCF_002260705.1 Seriola dumerili
ACTCTCCTCGCACGTCTCCCGGCATCTTTTTTTTTTTTTTCCCTTCAAATATACTTCAGCTGGCCCACACTTCTGCCCTTCAACCCCCCTTTGACCCCTTCC
>NW_019179033.1:0-321 GCF_002260705.1 Seriola dumerili
GAGTCTGAGATAATCTGAGTTTGAGAATATGTCGACCCTGATGACATCGTCAGAGTTGCTTTTTTTCAAGCTCGCTGCAGAGCCACAGACGACATCATGCAACTGTTTCCACAGACTGAGTATTTCTCCGTGTGAGGAGGAAACTAAACCTCTTGTGTAACATTAGTGGGATGGCACTTAAATCCGAAGAGTGTTACAACTGGGATACACCACACCTTTAATTTAAGTATATGACCTGTCATTTGTTGGCTGGAGCTTTTACATGATCGATCATAATGTCTGTGATCATCACGGACATAGTTTTGTTGTAGTTCACTGTTT
>NW_019179034.1:0-190 GCF_002260705.1 Seriola dumerili
CACACACACACACACACACACAACACACACACAACACACTCACCTCTGCATTTTCCTCTTATTCTCTTCTTCTTTCCTTCTCTGTCAGGGATATATGCGCCTTCTATGTGCTCATCATAACAACTATATCATCAAAGCATAATGTCGTCTGAATATAAAAGGCTTGATGCTTTTTGAAAAGCGGACCACT
>NW_019179035.1:0-107 GCF_002260705.1 Seriola dumerili
ACTAAAAAAACATAAATACACTAAAATCACTGAAGAAAAGCTAGTACTTAAAACTCAAAAGAAATTAAAAAAAATTCAAGTGAGTTTCAACAGGTTACAAAGCAGCA
>NW_019179036.1:0-111 GCF_002260705.1 Seriola dumerili
TCACTTTTTAGGCCTTAATATACTATGACTTCTGTATAAATCACTATATTATGACGTTTTTTGACGTTTTTCTGCATTAATACACTATGCCATTTTTTCACTTTTTTGCCA
>NW_019179037.1:0-495 GCF_002260705.1 Seriola dumerili
AGATCTACATCCGTCAGGACCTATCACCCCAGGTGAGGGAAGCCCGGCGTCAGTTCAACGGGATATGTGAACACCTCATCCAAAGAGGACTGCGGTTCCAGATGCGCTACCCGGCCAGTTTATACTTCACCTTGAACGGGGAGGATTACTCCTTCAAAAACCCACGTGAAGCGGAGGATTTTCTGAGTAGGAGCGGTTAATTTCGAGCACAGAATATTGATTACATTTAAGTGTTTTCACACGGTTTACACAGCAGGCAGAAATTAAACTTTTGCCGAATGGAAGATAAAGAATAGATAACTGCAGTCTGTGTGCGACGCGGGGAAAGCACCTCAGGAGATGAATACCGGACGATTATTTTCCATAATATAACTGGACTGATACCCCGACCACTTATATGGACCACTCGGTGTATAGACCTCATCTCTCGGAGTTTACTTTCAGAGCAACAAGATTTGAGTGAGACCCTCTCCCCTGAGTTGATACAGGTATCTG
>NW_019179038.1:0-116 GCF_002260705.1 Seriola dumerili
TTTTTGCTGGTGCCTGCAGATCATTGAGTACACTGTTTATGGTTTTACATTACATTTAAACAATACTCATTTTCTTCTTGTATAGTGCAGCTGCAACACAGTAGAACTGGAAATAC
>NW_019179039.1:0-114 GCF_002260705.1 Seriola dumerili
TGTGTTGATATGGTGCCAGGTTGTGATAAATATTGTTTTTTGATAACTGAGATGTACATAATGTGTTTTATTGCTCTGAAGTTGTTTAAATATTTATGTTGGTTAAAAAGAGTG
>NW_019179040.1:0-143 GCF_002260705.1 Seriola dumerili
GCTCCCGCTCCTTTCCCGCACGCTGTTCCTCTTTTGCCTCCTGCTCCCGCTCCTTTGTTGCACATTCCTCCTCCTTTCCCACATGCCACTCCTTTTTTCCCTCATGCTCCCGCTCTTTTCTTGCTCGTTCGTCGTCCTTTCCC
>NW_019179041.1:0-114 GCF_002260705.1 Seriola dumerili
TGCAGCTTCTCTGTACGAATCCAATCACTCTGTCTTCAAGGTGGAAAATTAACAAAGGCAATAATTATTACATCATTATATCCTTTTAATATCTTGCACAATAGAAAAGTGACA
>NW_019179042.1:0-142 GCF_002260705.1 Seriola dumerili
AGGGGGTTTTTCATCAGACCACAGCAGGTCTGACGCTGCCACACCTTCTTCATACACCCTGTGTTTAGTGTAAAAAGCACGACATGGGGAAGAAATAACATACGACTATCTTCGCCAAAGCTGGACTCAGTTACACTTGGTG
>NW_019179043.1:0-116 GCF_002260705.1 Seriola dumerili
TGGCTATATTTAGATTATATTGGAAAAAGTCTAAAAAAAAATTTAAAAAAAATACAAATCCACATAACTTGCATAATCAGGTTTTCAGAGCTGCAATAAAAATGTGTAGTTAAGTT
>NW_019179044.1:0-116 GCF_002260705.1 Seriola dumerili
TGGTTCACATAATACTAGATTTTTCAAATTATAATTTCTACTGCATGCACCACTATCTGGAAAGTAAAAAAATATTAAAAAAAAAGATATTAATAAAACCTGCAGTTACAGTGAAT
>NW_019179045.1:0-126 GCF_002260705.1 Seriola dumerili
TTTTCCAATGTTAACTAAGGGAATTCTAATAATAAAAAATAAATAAATTAAAAACAATGTGTGAAAGTTGTAATTCATTTCTCATCCAAATAAAGTGTGAAGGTAGAAACTGCCCACTTACGAGCC
>NW_019179046.1:0-282 GCF_002260705.1 Seriola dumerili
GCTACAGTACACATGATAACGTTAGCTAACTTGCTGTTACCAATATAACAAATGTGTTCGGCAAATGTTGCTATCGCTAGCTGGCTTACTATTGCATCGGCTAATGGTTATGGCTGGATTGGTTTTTGTTGGCTCTTGTGTACACAGGGCAACTTCATTCAGTCATGCTTCTTGTTGTGTGTTTAGTTGCAGCTTTCACTGGGCTTCATAACACCTGACTGACTGAGAACTCAAAGGGAGGGGGAGGTGTGGCAGACGAAGCATTAGTTTTGGTCTGAGATG
>NW_019179047.1:0-139 GCF_002260705.1 Seriola dumerili
TCTAGTATTTACCACTACATCAAGTTTGGAAATATCGCAGTGGATGAAAAACAATGGGATATCAGCAAAAGGCTTTTTGAAAAAGCTATGGAACAAGATGAAAGTTGGGCAGCAATAGCTTTTTACAGTCATGCATACT
>NW_019179048.1:0-114 GCF_002260705.1 Seriola dumerili
TGTCACATGTAATGATCACTGATATATAGACAATCTTGTCACACAGTCCAGCAAAGAAAAGCAACAACTTCAAATCTCCTTTACATATGTCAACTCTTTATTATCCATAGTTGT
>NW_019179049.1:0-173 GCF_002260705.1 Seriola dumerili
CGGTGCAGAGAGAGTGTGTAGAAATATCACAAAATAATAAAACATGTTGGTGTTCAGGATGAAGAATAATAAAAATATATATAATAAATATATACAATAAAATGAACAGCAATAATAACAATATTATCAAATAGGAACTTGTAAAGTTTCAAACTGTCAGATAAAAACTGAAG
>NW_019179050.1:0-108 GCF_002260705.1 Seriola dumerili
GATCAAATGCGTTTGCACTGGAACGCTCAAGAAATACAGGCAGAACCGTGAGCAACCGTGAGCACAGAGAGTAAGAAAGAAGCAAACAGATAAAGGGCTGAAACCAGG
>NW_019179051.1:0-112 GCF_002260705.1 Seriola dumerili
AGGATTTAACACGAATCATAAATAACAGGAAGTGTTATGTCAACATTAGCAGTAACTTAACACAGTCTTAATATGTCTGAGAAACCTGTGTAATGATTGTTTTGGGTTTGGT
>NW_019179052.1:0-148 GCF_002260705.1 Seriola dumerili
AGCTGATTATTTTTCAGTCCTTCATTGAAATAATATTCTTTATTATTTAGTTCTAGACTGGGAACCTATCCAGGGTATACGCTGTCACTCACCCATAGATGGATGGATGTAACCATATGTATTATGGCAAACAGCCATTTGCTCACTG
>NW_019179053.1:0-120 GCF_002260705.1 Seriola dumerili
AGTGGGTGAGCGACTCCACAAATAGGCCGCTGTCGATCCAACCAGAATCGAAAACTTCCCACAGATTCAAGAGGTGCCGCTGTCATCAGGATTTCGATCATTCCCTTTCTCTGGAAGATA
>NW_019179054.1:0-557 GCF_002260705.1 Seriola dumerili
GAGTTACTATATTCTGAAAGTTGAATTCACCACAGTCTTATAAAGATAAGGATATAAGGATTTGAATGATTAGTTCACTTAACGATTAAATGTTGCCACCCCCGCTGGTCTGTTAAACTAATTATTAATATTTTTTTAACATACAACCTTGGCTAACTGTTGCGTCTAAAATGTTACACAGCCACCAGCCACCAGGTGGGGCTGCAGCCCCAGCAGGTAGCAAGAACAAGTAAGGTGGAAAGTGGGACAAATGACATCTCGTAAAACCAGCGCGGTTTGGCAGTAATTTGATCTAGAAAATTAATATAATTTGGTATATAGCTTTTCAGAGTAAACTGGCATATAACCACTCACCATTGCAATGGAGCACATTCAGCACAGAAATAATAGCACGTTAACCTCTAAAGTAAGAAGGTTGCTGGTGCTAGCACTGCTAATGTTAGCCACTCTCTACGAACCAATAGGACATCGTTCACTTGCAGAAGCTGTGATGCTAATCAAATTGTGCTAAATTCTGACTGTTTTCTGACAAGGCAAAATTTAAATTTCTATTTATT
>NW_019179055.1:0-191 GCF_002260705.1 Seriola dumerili
TGGTGATCACATGAGTTCTGCAGGAAGATTCAACCACAGACATTTCATTTGGGGACATTGTTGTTGTTCACAGATACAAGGTGTTTTCCAGAGTTTACTACAGTTCATAGTTTCACAGTAGCTGTAGTTTCTTCAACATCCTGTTAGTTTGATGTGAACCCTGATCACTATATTTACAATCAGATGACTTA
>NW_019179056.1:0-141 GCF_002260705.1 Seriola dumerili
GGAAATAGCAGCAGGTAAAACGTTCAACAAAATATAATATCACATCATATAAAATTGTAATTCACTGTGAGGCATCAGTCCTGTTAATACAAACCAGTTACGTCAACAGCCACTTCCAGTCTTAGGAAAGGATCTCTCCCT
>NW_019179057.1:0-101 GCF_002260705.1 Seriola dumerili
CTTTCCTGTCTCTCTCTCACTTCACCATCTGAATAAAGGCAAAAATGCCCCAAAAAAATAATTAAAAGTTTGTTTGAACTCTGCCTCATCATGTGACTGCT
>NW_019179058.1:0-131 GCF_002260705.1 Seriola dumerili
GCATAAAAACATCATAGTATGGTAAGGCATAAAAACGTCGTTGTTTGGTAAGGCATAAAG
Organism: Seriola dumerili; assembly: GCF_002260705.1. NCBI lineage: Eukaryota > Metazoa > Chordata > Actinopteri > Carangiformes > Carangidae > Seriola > Seriola dumerili. The sequence goes on from NW_019179058.1 coordinate 61, forward strand.
AGTAATAGTATGGTAAGGCATGAAAACATAACATAGTAAGGCATAAAAACATCATAATATAATAAGGCATA
>NW_019179059.1:0-120 GCF_002260705.1 Seriola dumerili
GGGCCTGTGACTGCAGCCAGAGAGGAACTGCTACTGGCACCACCAAGATCTTTGAGTCTGCAGCCAGAGAGGAGTAATTTCCCTGTGTGGGGAAAGCCTATATTTTTATTTTTATGGCCT
>NW_019179060.1:0-117 GCF_002260705.1 Seriola dumerili
TTGTCTAAGTGGAAATGGTTGCTACCCCAGTTGTCGTATAGGGGGAGAGTTTTGGTTGCAAATAATTTGGCCGCCTCGACTCTCTGGCACAGACTTATAGCTTTGACACCACCGAGA
>NW_019179061.1:0-366 GCF_002260705.1 Seriola dumerili
TGTGTGTGTGTGTGTTTGGATTACAGATAATTAAACAGGTTGACTTCTCTTTTAAAGCAGAGGCGTTCTCTTAAAGTTCAATGTTGCCAACTCCTCACAGAGCAGAGTTCACCCTCTTCTTCTAAGCATCACTCTTGTCTGTTTGGACAGATAAATAAGCATTCATAAATGAACAGTGCAAAAATGTTTTCACAAACCCAAAATGGATCAAAACAGAAATGTGTGAAATCACTGGGATGAAAGAGTGAAGACTTCATGGCTCAAATGTGCATTAATAAGGTTTGTTTTTAAAGCCTGTAGCACAACACAAGGAGAGCTGTATGCAGTGGATACAGGTGATGTGTCAGACAGAGCCACTAGTTACCT
>NW_019179062.1:0-154 GCF_002260705.1 Seriola dumerili
CTCTGATCCTCTGGAGACTCTTCTTCATTTTGACAGTCTCACCATCACCATTGATGTATTTTCCATCATCATGTGATAAACACCAGATTCCATATTGTGGTGAAGCAAATGCTTCCCCCTTCCTGTCAACTGACTCTTTAGTCAAACCCACAAT
>NW_019179063.1:0-112 GCF_002260705.1 Seriola dumerili
AGTAAGAGTAACACACATGTACACGCTCATACATAACACCCTTTAATATTAGTAATAAACATCACGCTTGATAAAAAAGAGGAGTCCAAAGCGCAGAATTATTACCAACAGG
>NW_019179064.1:0-133 GCF_002260705.1 Seriola dumerili
CTCAGCACAAGCTGCTGAGCTCATAGCACTGACAGAAGCCTGCAAATTCATGAAAGATGAAGATGCGACAATCTACACTGACAGCCAGTATGCTTTTGCTACAGTTCATACCTTTGCACAATATTGGAAGAAC
>NW_019179065.1:0-123 GCF_002260705.1 Seriola dumerili
AAATTTAGGCTGAATTTAAGGACTTTCACAATTTAAAAACAAGATTTACATTTGGACATTTGGCAAACATTTTTACCCATATCTAAATTAATTAGTTGAATTACTATTTAAGATGAACATTAA
>NW_019179066.1:7500-10591 GCF_002260705.1 Seriola dumerili
CAAATTTCAGGGGCGACGTGTCAAAAACGGTCCCGTTTGTCAACCCATTATAAAGTATGCCGATTGTCAAGCCAAAACCATCTTTTTGGCCCAAATGTCAACTACACAGCCCACAAAACGCTCTCTCCCCTGGGCACGGATGTCTGACGATCGGGTGCACGGGCAACGGCACGCGCAGGTGCACGTGCCTTTGAACGAGGTCTCCGTTTTCCCGTTTGTCAAAATCACTAAGTATGAATTTTGACACTTGGCGTACATTTGAATGGGGTTTCTTTTGGCCCAAATGTCAATTCCACAGCCCACAAAACACTCTCTCTCCTGGGCTCGGGTGTCTGACAACCGGGCCCACTGGCAGCCCATTGTAATGGGTGGCAGTTGTCAAGTAAATCTAAGTGTGAATTTTGACATTTGGCATTCATTTGAATGGGGTTTCTTTTGGCCTAAATGTCAACTCCACAGCCCAAAAACCCCTCTCTCACAGGGCTTGGGTGTCTGACAAATGGGAACAGGGGCCCCCCATTCAAATGTATGCCAAATGTCAAAATTCACACTTAGATTTACTTGACATCTGCCACCCATTACAATGGGCTGCCAGTGGGCCCCGTTGTCAGACACCCGAGCCCAGGAGAGAGAGGGTTTTGTGGGCTGTGGAATTGACATTTGGGCCAAAAGACACCCCATTCAAATGTATGCCAAATGTCAAAATTCACACTTAGATTTACTTGACATCTGCCACCCATTACAATGGGCTGCCAGTGGGCCCCGTTGTCAGACACCCGAGCCCAGGAGAGAGAGGGTTTTGTGGGCTGTGGAATTGACATTTGGGCCAAAAGACACCCCATTCAAATGTATGCCAAATGTCAAAATTCACACTTAGATTTACTTGACATCTGCCACCCATTACAATGGGCTGCCAGTGGGCCCCGTTGTCAGACACCCGAGCCCAGGAGAGAGAGGGTTTTGTGGGCTGTGGAATTGACATTTGGGCCAAAAGACACCCCATTCAAATGTATGCCAAATGTCAAAATTCACACTTAGATTTACTTGACATCTGCCACCCATTACAATGGGCTGCCAGTGGGCCCCGTTGTCAGACACCCGAGCCCAGGAGAGAGAGGGTTTTGTGGGCTGTGGAATTGACATTTGGGCCAAAAGACACCCCATTCAAATGTATGCCAAATGTCAAAATTCACACTTAGATTTACTTGACATCTGCCACCCATTACAATGGGCTGCCAGTGGGCCCCGTTGTCAGACACCCGAGCCCAGGAGAGAGAGGGTTTTGTGGGCTGTGGAATTGACATTTGGGCCAAAAGACACCCCATTCAAATGTATGCCAAATGTCAAAATTCACACTTAGATTTACTTGACATCTGCCACCCATTACAATGGGCTGCCAGTGGGCCCCGTTGTCAGACACCCGAGCCCAGGAGAGAGAGGGTTTTGTGGGCTGTGGAATTGACATTTGGGCCAAAAGACACCCCATTCAAATGTATGCCAAATGTCAAAATTCACACTTAGATTTACTTGACATCTGCCACCCATTACAATGGGCTGCCAGTGGGCCCCGTTGTCAGACACCCGAGCCCAGGAGAGAGAGGGTTTTGTGGGCTGTGGAATTGACATTTGGGCCAAAAGACACCCCATTCAAATGTATGCCAAATGTCAAAATTCACACTTAGATTTACTTGACATCTGCCACCCATTACAATGGGCTGCCAGTGGGCCCCGTTGTCAGACACCCGAGCCCAGGAGAGAGAGGGTTTTGTGGGCTGTGGAATTGACATTTGGGCCAAAAGACACCCCATTCAAATGTATGCCAAATGTCAAAATTCACACTTAGATTTACTTGACATCTGCCACCCATTACAATGGGCTGCCAGTGGGCCCCGTTGTCAGACACCCGAGCCCAGGAGAGAGAGGGTTTTGTGGGCTGTGGAATTGACATTTGGGCCAAAAGACACCCCATTCAAATGTATGACAAGTGTCCAAAGATAGGGAAAACATAAGGGCTGACAATTGGGAACATTTTTACCCCATTCTAATGTATGACAATTGTCACAGAATGATTGAGGGGCTGACAAATGGGAACATGGGCACCCCAGTCAAATGTATGACAAGTGTCAAAAGATAGGGAAAACATAAGGGTTGACAATTGGGAACATTTTTACCCCATTCCAATGTATGACAATTGTCACATTCAGAGGTGACGTGTCAAAAATGTTCCCGTTTGTCACCCATTATAAAGTATGACAATTGTCACAGAATGAATGAGGGGCTGACAAATGGGAACATAGACACCCCATTCAAATGTATGACAAGTGTCAAAAATTAGGGAAAACATAAGGGTTGACAATTGGGAACATTTTTACCCCATTCCAATGTATGACAATTGTCACATTTGTCATGACATTAGATGGGCTGGCCCATTGGTTCCCCCCCCCCCATTTGTCAGCCCTCATTCATTCTGGGACAATTGTCATACTTTGAATGGGGGAAAAAATGTTCATTGTCAGCCCTTATGTTTCCCTAACTTTTGACACTTGTCATACATTTGCATGGGGAAAAAATGTTCCCAATTGTCAACCCTTATGTTTTCCCTAACTTTTGACACTTGTCATACATTTGAATGGGGTGCCCATGTTCCCATTTGTCAGCCCCTCATTCATTCTGGGACAATTGTCATACATTTGAATGGGGAAAAAATGTTCCCAATTGTCACCTTATGTTCTATTTTTTGACACTTGTCATACATTTTGCATGGGGAAAAAATGTTCCCAATTGTCAACCCTTATGTTTTCCCTAACTTTTGACACTTGTCATACATTTGAATGGGGTGCCCATGTTCCCATTTGTCAGCCCCTCATTCATTCTGGGACAATTGTCATACATTAGAATGGGCTGCCCATGTTCCCATTTGTCAGCCCCTCATTCATTCTGGGACAATTGTCATACATTTGAATGGGGAAAAATGTTCCCAATTGTCAGCCCTTATGTTTTCCCTAACTTTTGACACTTGTCATACATTTGCAATGGGGAAAAAATGTTCCCAATTGTCAACCCTTATGTTTTCCCTAACTTTTGAACTTGT
>NW_019179066.1:12609-33436 GCF_002260705.1 Seriola dumerili
ATTGTCAGCCCTTATGTTTTCCCTAACTTTTGACACTTGTCATACATTTGCATGGGGAAAAAATGTTCCCAATTGTCAACCCTTATGTTTTCCCTAACTTTTGACACTTGTCAACATTTGAATGGGTGCCCATGTTCCCATTTTGTCAGCCCCTCATTCATTCTGGACAATTGTCATACATTTGAATGGGGAAAAAATGTTCCAATTGTCAAAAGACTATGTTCAATTTTGACACTTGTCATACATTTGCATGGGGAAAAAATGTTCCCAATTGTCAACCCTTATGTTTTCCCTAACTTTTGACACTTGTCATACATCTTGAATTGAAGGTGCCCATGTTCCCATTTTTCAGCCCTCATCATTCTGGGACATTGTCATACATTAGATGGGCTGCCCATGTTCCCATTTGTCAGCCCCTCATTCATTCTGGGACAATTGTCATACATTTGAATGGGGAAAAAATGTTCCCAATTGTCCAGTCCGCTTTGTTTCTGCCCTAACTTTTGACACTTTGTCATACATTTGCATGGGGAAAAAATGTTCCCAATTGTCAACCCTTATGTTTCCCTAACTTTTGACACTTGTCATACATTTGAATGGGGTGCCCATGTTCCCATTTGTCAGCCCCTCATTCATTCTGGGACAATTGTCATACATTTGAATGGGGAAAAAATGTTCCCAATTGTCAAATGACCTATAAAATTATTTCATATACATTTGCATGGGGAAAAAATGTTCCCAATTGTCAACCCTTATGTTTTCCCTATATTTGACACTTGTCATACATTTGAATGGGTGCCATGTTCCATTTGTCAGCCCCTCATCATTTGGACAATTGTCATACATTAGAATGGGCTGCCCATGTTCCCATTTGTCAGCCCCTCATTCAATCTGGGACAATTGTCATACATTTGAATGGGGAAAAATGTTCCCAATTGTCAGCCCTTATGTTTTCCCTAACTTTTGACACTTGTCATACATTTGCATTGGGGAAAAAAATGTTCCCAATTGTCAACCCTTATGTTTTCCCTAACTTTTGACACTTGTCATACATTTGAATGGGGTGCCCATGTTCCCATTGTCACCCTATTCATTCTGGGACAATTGTCATACATTTGAATGGGGAAAAAATGTTCCCCTTCAGCCTTATGTTTCCCTAACTTTTGACACTTGTGCATACATTTGCATGGGAAAAAATGTTCCCAATTGTCAACCCTATGTTTTCCTAACTTTTGACACCTTGTCATACATTTGAATGGGTGCCATGTTCCCATTTGTCAGCCCCTCATTTCATTCTGGGACAATTGTCATACATAGAATGGGCTGCCATGTCCCATTTGTCAGCCCCTCATTCATTCTGGGACAATTGTCATACATTTGAATGGGGAAAAAATGTTCCCAATTGTCAGCCCTTATGTTTCCTAACTTTTGACACTTGTCATAACATTTTGCATGGGGAAAAAATGTTCCCAATTGTCAACCCTTATGTTTTCCCTAACTTTTGACACTTGTCATACATTTGAATGGGGTGCCCATGTTCCCATTTGTCAGCCCCTCATCATTCTGGGACAATTGCATACATTTGAATGGGCGAAAAAATGTTCCCAATTGTCAATGACTAAGTGCGAATTTTGACATTTGCATACATTTGCATGGGGAAAAAATGTTCCCAATTGTCAACCCTTATGTTTTCCTAACTTTTGACACTTGTCATACATTTGAATGGTGCCCATGTTCCCATTTGTCAGCCCCTCATTCATTCTGGGACAATTGTCATACATTAGAATGGGCTGCCCATGTTCCCATTTGTCAGCCCCTCATTCATTTCTGGACAATGTCATACATTTGAATGGGGAAAAAATGTTCCCAATTGTCAGCCCTTATGTTTTCCCTAACTTTTGACACTTGTCATACATTTGCATTGGGAAAAAAATGTTCCCAATTGTCAACCCTTATGTTTTCCCTAACTTTTGACACTTGTCATACATTTGAATGGGGTGCCCATGTTCCCATTTGTCAGCCCCTCATTCATTCTGGGACAATTGTCATACATTTGAATGGGGAAAAAAATGTTCCCAATTGTCAAAATGACTAAGTGCGAATTTTGCACTGTTCATACATTTGCATGGGGAAAAAATGTTCCCAATTGTCAACCCTTATGTTTTTCCCTAACTTTTGACACTTGTCATACATTTGAATGGGGTGCCCATGTTCCCATTTGTCAGCCCCTCATTCATTCTGGGACAATTGTCATACATTGAATGGGGAAAAAAATGTTCCCAATTGTCAGCGCCTTATGTTTTCCTAACTTTTTGACACTTGTCATACATTTGCATGGGGAAAAAAATGTTCCCAATTGTCAACCCTTATGTTTTCCTAACTTTTGACACTTGTCATACATTTGAATGGGTGCCCATGTTCCCATTTGTCAGCCCCTCATTCATTCTGGGACAATTGTCAATACATTGAATGGGGTAAAAATGTTCCCAATTGTCAGCCCTTATGTTTTCCCTAACTTTTGACACTTGTCATACATATTGATGGGTGCCCATGTTCCCATTTGTCAGCCACCCTCATTCATTCTGGGACAATTGTCATACATTGAAATGGGGATAAAATGTTCCCAATTGTCAGCCCTTATGTTTTCCCTAACTTTTGACACTTGTCATACATTTGCATGGGGAAATGTTGCCCAATTGTCAGCCCTTATGTTTTCCTATACTTTTTGACACTTGTCATACATTTGCATGGGGAAAAAATGTTCCCAATTGTCAACCCTTATGTTTCCCTAACTTTGACACTTGTCATACATTTGAAATGGGGTGCCCATGTTCCCATTTGTCAGCCCCTCATTCATTCTGGGACAATTGTCATACATTAGAATGGGCTGCCCATGTTCCCATTTGTCAGCCCCTCATTCATTCTGGCGACAATTTCATACATTTAGAATGGAGTAAAAATGTTCCCAATTGTCAACCCTTATGTTTTCCCAACTTTTACACTGCTATGTTTATTTCTGACCATAGTGTGTTGCCCACGTTCCCATTTCAGACCACCCAAGAAGCCCAGTGAGAGAGGTTTTATTTGGGCTGCTGGAGTTACATTTGGGCCAAAAAGAAACCCCATTCAAATGTATGCCACATTCAAAATTTTGACTTAGTGATTTTGACAAATGGGAAAACAGAGACCTCATTCAAAAGCGTTATGTCTACCTGCATTATTACCATTGCACATACATTAGAATGGGGGCAGTTAGTGGGCCAATTGTCAGACATCCAAGCCCAGGGGAGAGGGTTTTGTGGGCTGCTGGACATTGACATTTGGCCGAAAAGAAACCCCCTAATCAAACTGTATGCCGAAATGTCAAAATTCAACACCCTCTGATGTGAGACTTGACAATTGTCATTACCTTTCACATGGGGACAAACGGGAACATTTTGGACCCACGTCGCCCTCTGAAATTTTGTCCCAGAATGAATGAGGGGCTGACAAATGGGAACATGGGCACCCCATTCAAATGTATGACAAGTGTCAAAAGTTAGGGAAAACATAAGGGTTGACAATTGGGAACATTTTTTCCCCATGCAAATGTATGGCAAATGTCAAAATTCGCACTTAGTCGTTTTGACAATTGGGAACATTTTTTCCACATTCAAATGTACGACAATTGTCCCAGAATGAATGAGGGGCTGACAAATGGGAACATGGGCTCCCCATTCAAATGTATGACAAGTGTCAAAAGTTAGGGAAAACATAAGGGCTGACAATTGGGAACATTTCTTCCCAATGCAAATGTATGGCAAATCTCAAAATTCGCACTTTGTCGTTTTGACAATTGGGAACATCTTTTCCCAATGCAAATGTATGGCAAATCTCAAAATTCGCACTTTGTCGTTTTGACAATTGGGAACATCTTTTCCCAATGCAAATGTATGGCAAATCTCAAAATTCGCACTTTGTCGTTTTGACAATTGGGAACATCTTTTCCCAATGCAAATGTATGGCAAATCTCAAAATTCGCACTTTGTCGTTTTGACAATTGGGAACATCTTTTCCCAATGCAAATGTATGGCAAATCTCAAAATTCGCACTTTGTCGTTTTGACAATTGGGAACATCTTTTCCCAATGCAAATGTATGGCAAATCTCAAAATTCGCACTTTGTCGTTTTGACAATTGGGAACATCTTTTCCCAATGCAAATGTATGGCAAATCTCAAAATTCGCACTTTGTCGTTTTGACAATTGGGAACATCTTTTCCCAATGCAAATGTATGGCAAATCTCAAAATTCGCACTTTGTCGTTTTGACAATTGGGAACATTTGTTCCCCATGCAAATGTATGGCAAATGTCAAAATTCGCACTTTGTCGTTTTGACAATTGGGAACATTTTTTCCCAATGCAAATGTATGGCAAATGTCAAAATTCGCACTTAGTCGTTTTGACAATTGGGAACATTTTTTCCCAATGCAAATGTATGGCAAATGTCAAAATTTGCACTTAGTCGTTTTGACCATTGGGAACATTTTTTCCCCATTCAAATGTATGACAATTGTCCCAGAATGAATGAGGGGCTGACAAATGGGAACATGGGTACCCCATTCTAATGTATTCCAATTGCCAGAAAAGGCAAGTCAGAATTTTGACATTCCTCATACATTTGAACTGGATCTCAGTTTGCCCAAATGTCAACTCCACAGCCCAATGAAGGCTCTCTGCTTTGGGCTTGGGTTCTTGAGTTTCGTGCCCCTGGTACCCTATCTTGAACCAAGACAACATCAAAAATGACATTTCACATACATTTGAATGGGTCCTCAGTTTGGCCAAATGTCAACTCCACAGCCCAAAAGACCCTCTCTCCTTGGGCTTGAGTACCTGACAATTGGGAAGACTGAAAGCTCATTCAAATGTATTGAAAACGTCAAAATTCAAATTTTGTCATTTTTTACAAACAATTAAGTAAGTAAAAATGACTAAGTCTGAATTTTGACATTTGCCATACATTTGAATGGGTTCTCAGTTTGGCTAAATGTCAACTCCACAGCCCAAAAGACCCTCTCTCCTTGGGCTTGAGTACCTGACAATTGGGAAGACTGAAAGCTCATTCAAATGTATTGAAAACGTCAAAATTCAAATTTTGTCATTGTTTACAAACAACTAAGTAGGTAAAAATGACTTAGTGTGAATTTTGACATTTGCCATACATTTGAATGGGTTCTCAGTTTGGCGAAATGTCAGCTCCACAGCCCAAAAGACCCTCTCTCCTTGGGCTTAACTTTCTGACAATTACCGGGGCAGACGTGGTTCTCGGACTCGCTAATGTGGAAAACGCAGCCAAGGGGAGGCTCGAAACCGGCCTACAGCTCCCCGATTAGGGCACCCCAAAGCCAGGCAACATGTTCGGAGACTACTGGGTGACCCTTTGCGGAAGTCCGTGCTCTTGAAAACTGGGTTTCTGAAATCGTGCGAAGGGTACTTTGAAAAACCGGTATAAACTGCCCTGCACCGAGGTTTTGGACCCCTTCTAAGGGGTCTGAGGGAAATGCCTAAGCCGCTGAGCGTCCCCTTCTCTCCCCTTCCTCGGTCCAAAGTGATAGTGCAAAAAATCGAATGAAATTTTCGTGGTCATGGTACACCACAGAAAAAGGGGTACCAGGGGCACGACAGTCAAGAACCCGAGCCCACGGAGGAGAGCCTTCACTGGGCTGTGTAGTTGACATTTGGGCTAACTGATACCCCATTCATTTGTATGAGAATTGGCAGAAAATGTAGTCCGAATTTTGACATTTGCCATACATTTGAATGGGGAAAAAATGTTCCCAGTTGTCAAAATGGATTGTCCTTCTCTGTCTTTTATTTAACCATTAGCCCCTAACTGTTAACTGATATATTGAATGCTCCGAACTTGGCAACATAACATTGATGCTGTCAAGACCGGGCAAACGTATGATTTATAAACTCCTTGAGCCTGTGGGTCAAGTGGCGGAGCTGGAGCAGTACACCAGGGTCAATGATGTGATTGTGACCGGGCTCCGTATCAAACCCTGGTCATACGCACGGGTGGTGACCGTTGACAGGGCGGGGGAGCCCGGTGAACAGGAAGGCAGCTCCATAGAGCAACAGGTGGCTGCCTTCCTACAATCCAAAGGGATTGAGATGGACTTTTTGAACTATAAGTGTAATGTTAATGGTGTAGTCCTCCGGAGTCTCCGTCAAACTGAAGAACTTGCATCTTGTTTTGGAGGCCACGAAGGCGAGTTTTATTAATCCGTGAGTGCAAATCTGAATCCCCTCTTTCTCTATACTCGCCACTTTCAAGCTGTGCTCTAAAATATGAAGCTCCATCTTTTACGTCTTAAAAATAACCTGTTTTAGATTGGAGAATAAAACATGCAAAGATCCTTTCCCAAATATTACTAAATTAATTTAGTGCACCAGAAGAAATAACCTGTTTCAAATTGAATTGACAGCCTCCCTTATTTGGGGAGAATCAACGTGTGTGCTGTAAATTCTCAGCTTAAGTGAATCACCTCTGAATTCTACCTTAGACAAATTAAGTTTTTATTTTCAAACTATAAATGTAATCAAAATAAAAAGGAAACTTTTTCTTCTTAATCTTTTTCACTCTGACTGAAACATAAAAACATATATTCAAGAATGACTTTCAAAAAACGTATTTCATGGACTTTGTCTAATTAAACATCGGCCGAGACGGGTTGTGTATACCGGTGACTGATCAGCGAGAGCGTTATTTTTCCTCTCGAAACGCCGACAAGGTGGAAATTAATAAAGGGAAACCTCTCTGACGACAGTCACACAAGTAGGGGGAACACAGTTTCTGCCAGTGTTTCCCACTCAAACCCAGCGAGATTCCTACTAACAACGACCGCCACCATCATCAACATTACAGGCTGGGGCTGTGTGATGAGGTCGCCCTGCCGCAGGGGTTTGGATATTACGTTAAGATAAGGCGGTTTTTGTTGTCAGGGTAGTCTTCGCTTTCTCGACTTCTCGCTTTTGAAAGCCTCCCAGCACCCTGAGTGTGTGAAGAAATACACCACAGGAGAACGTAGCTACTACTGGGGTTGAGGGAATCGCTGGTGAGTGGGCAAAGTCAAAAATTTTGACATTTGGAATACATTTGAATGGAGTCTCAGTGTTCCCAATTGTCAAAATGACTAAGTGCGAATTTTGACATTTGCCATACATTTGAATGGGCTTTCATTTGGCCCAAATGTCAACTCAACAGCCCAAAAAAGGCTCTCTCCCTGGGCTTGGGTGTCTGACAATTGGGACAAATCACAGCCCATTGTTATGTATGGCAGATGTAGTGTCACTCATTCAATTTACAGTCGGGCCTCGAACAGAGTCACTGATATTGTTATTTTTTCGTACACTACACTCCCCGAAGTCGGGAGGTGGGATATATTGCGGCCGCTGCTGCCTTCTATTGGATGTGGTAGCCGTTCTTCAAGGCTGCCCTCTCCGAAACTTCCGAACCCTGATTTCCCCGTTCACCCGTGTGTTCACTCCTATGTAACGGCACAGAAAGTACCATCGAAAAGCTATGACTCAGGGCAGACATCTCGAAGAGATACACGTCGCCCGCCCACGTGGGGCCAGCGCGATCGGCTCGGAGGTTATCTAGAGTCACCAAAGCCTGCCGCGGGCCACCCCGGGAGAGGGCAGCCCGATGGGTTATTGGAATTTAGATAGAATGTGCACGCATCCTGCGCAAGCCTCGACGTGATTCGACTCGAGCTCGCTCACGCTCAGAGCAACGCGCACTTCTTCGTTTGCATGCTATCTAAGCTCCCGATTACCGAAACATTCGCCCACAGTATTCCAGTAAACATGTCGCACCAATGACACCGCACGCAACAATGCGATTCAACTACAAACCAGCGACAAACATACGAACACTGACATTTTAATACGCAGCCCCAGATCGTCGCACCAGATGATTTCACTGTCACCACGGCGCGATGCACGGAATGCACGTCACTGTACACGATAGACTCTCATACAGCAATGGTCACATAATCTTGATGACAAGCACACGCACAATTATCATTCACTACCGGCTCACTGGCAGGATCAACCAAGGTAGCCCCTCTTCGAGCGACGGACCGGCGTGCCGGACCGCGACCACCGCCGGGAGACGCGTTGCGCTGGGGTTGTGCGGAGCCCCCCCGCCCCACGGCGGACCCGGGGTAGGGGAGGCGAGGGCCATCATCGGAGGGACCAAAGGTCAAGGCTCGGGATGGGTCTGAGAAACATCGTGTTCGCCGGAGAGGCCCGCGCTGTCGACAGAGGGCGCCGGTGGGATTTCATACCCAGGCCAGGGCTGGGGGTCTCGGGCGGGCGACCTCGCGACGGGCTCCTGGTAGGACAAATGGGGCAGCACGGGGCGTCTCGGGTCTCCTATACCGCCGCAAGGCAGCTACACCACGCGATGACCCTGATGCAAAACTGTCGGCATCTAAACCCTCCACTCCACTCTGACAAATCATCGGCCGCCGGTCCCGGGGCGAGGGCGCGGGAAGGCGGTCGGGGACCCCCCCTCCGCGCCTTGATGAACCCCTCCGGGGCCATAGAGGCAAACCCGCAGGCCACCGGCTGAAGGAACCGTCCACACACGCCCGGAGCTGGCCGGCGCTACGCGGGCCGCGGCCGCGCGTGGCCCTCCATAATCCGAGGAGGCGCGGGTCCGTGCTCGGTTGGCCGGCTTCTGGTCACGTGGCTGAAAAGAAACCCAAATGTGGAGAAACAACGCAAGCCCGAGGGGAGGGCTCTAAACCGGCCCTTACAAGCTCCCGACTCTAGGGCAACCCCGACACCCCACAGGTAGCTCGGCAAGAAGGTTCCGGATCGGCCACCGCCGGCGTGGCCGTTTCTGGGAGCGTTACTCTGCAAGGTTCTTGAAAACTCGGGTTACTGAAATCGAGTGCGAAACAGGGTATCTTTGAGGAAACCGCGTATACACTGCCCCAGCTTTCGGGTGTCCCTAATCGGGGAAGCAGTGTAGGCCGGTTCTTCCAGCCTCCCCTCCGGCTGCGTTTCTCCAACAATTTGCGGCTCTTGCTTTCTCACGCCACTGACCGACCCGCGCAACACCACGACCCGCCCTCGGAGGGCCCCGCGCCGGCCCGGCCCTAAGCGCCGTCGCGCCTCGGCAGCGCGACGGTTCCTCCGCCTGCGGGTTTGCCTCTATGGCCCCGGGATGGTTCACACGGCGCGCTGGGAGGGAAGCCGCATCCCCTAGGACGCCTTCCCCCGCCCTCCCCCGGCGGCAAGCGCTGTAACCGAGCACACGATCGGTAGCGAGGACCGAGACCGCCGCCTCTGCCCCAGTTGCTCCTACCACGGAGGCCGTCGCCCACGAGGTCCCGCCCCCGAACCCCCAGCCCCCTATGGCCTGGCGAAACCCACCGGGCGTCCTCTCCAGCGGCGGGCCTCTTCCGGGCGAAACACGTGTTTCATCGGAACCCCAGCCTCTGAACCCTTTTCGGTTTCCCTCTCCTCCAGATGATGGCCCTCGCTCCCCTTGATCCCCCCGGTCTCCGTCCACGATGCGTGGCTGGGGGGGCTCCGCGACAACACCCCAAGCGCACGGTCCCGCGAGAGCGGTGTCGTCCGCCGCCGGAGTCCGTCGACGCTCGAAGGGGGCTACCTTGCGCTTGATCTGCCAAGTAGCATATGCTCTTGTCTCAAAGATTACAGCCATGCAAGTCTAAGATACACTACAGGCCGGCTACAGTGAAACTCGCGAATGGCCATCATAAATCAGTTTATGGTTCCTCTTTGATCGCTCTCACGGGTTACCTGACATAACTGATTGGCAATCTTCTTAGAGCTTATCACAAATACATGCTCAAGACAGAACGCGCTCGAACCTACCGGGGCGCATGCGCTGCATTATATAGACTCCAACAACACTCCATGCGGCGGGTCGCCCTCCTCTGGGGTGACCCTGCCATCCCCGGGAACCGGCGTGTTCTTCGGTGACGTGCTAGAATTAACCTCGCAGACCCCGATCGCTGCGCCCCCCGGGCGGCGGAAGCGTCCATCTCTATGCATCTCCCATCAGAAATATAGTCGTCTGCCCTATTATCAACACACTTACATGAGTTGCATCCAAACACCTAATTAGGCTACTGTTTTGCTTGCCTAGCCATGGTGACCACGGGTAACGGGGAATCAGGTTCGATTCCGGAGACGGGAGCCCTGAGAAACTGGCTACCACATCCACAAGGAACTGGCAGCAAGATCCGCGGCAAATCTACCCATCCCGAACTCGGGACCCTACCGGTAATTTGACGCAAAAATAAACATACAGGACTCTGCGCATCGTAAGGCCCCCTGAATTGGAATGAGTGTACAACTTTAAACTCCCTTTAAGCAGGATCAATTGCGAGGGCAAGTCTAACGACGGTGGCCAGCGCAGCCGACTAGAGCATCACAATCTCTCCAGCGCCAGACGAGCGCCCAATCAAAGAAATCACAGAAACAACGACCGGTAATTCACAGCATCCAATAGAGCCGTATCTTAAAGTTGGCTGCTCACGTTAACAACGCTCAGTAGTTGGATTCTCACCCGGGGATCGAGTCTGTGACCGGGCTCCGCCCGCGAGGCGAGCATACCGTCTCGTCCCAGCCCCTGGCACTCTAGCGCAGACTCAGGCGCCCCTCGATGCTCTTAGCTGAGTGTCCCGCCGGCGGTACCGAAGCGTTTCACGTTTTGAAAAAATTTAAGAGTGTTCAAAGGCGCAGGCATCTTGGTCGGTCGCCTGGACATACCTTCAGCTAGGTAATAATGGCAATAGGACTCCGGTCTTCTATTTTGTGCTGGGCAAGTTATCTGCCCTTTCTGAACTGGGGCCGATGATTAAGAGGGATCTCTCGAGGACCGCCGTGCCATCCTTATACGTGAGCCCTCGTCAATGGCAATTCGTGACTCTGTGCCGCGCTGTAATGAGTGTGAAAATATCTGCGAGTCCAGGGCGCAAGTCAACGCGACGTACGAACAGCGAAAGGCATTGCACAAAGAATATATATTTCAATCTGCATCATCAACGGAACGGAAAGTCAGGCAGGTTCTGACAAGGACGATATCAGATACCGTCGTTAGTTCCAGGGCACCCTCATAACACGATGGCACCATCCACTAGCGATCCGGCCTGCGCCTATCTCCCATGACCCGCCGGGCACCGCGTCCCGGAAACCAAAGCTCTTTGCGGTATAGACCGGATATAGAAAAGCCGCTGGGAGTATGGTTGCACAACAGTGACAACTTTAAAGGAACTTGACGCGCAAAGGGCACCACCAGGAGTGGAGCCTGCGGCCTTAATCTTGACCTCCAAACAGCGGGGAACTCACCTCGGCCCACTTCCACCCCGGGACACCTGGGAAAGGCAGCCAAATTGACAGATTCGATCAGCTCTTTTCGATTTCGTGCGGTCTCGGGTGGTTGAGCCAGATGGCCGTTCTTAGTTGGCTTGGAGCGATTTGTCTGGTCTAACATTCCCACAGGCATACGAACGAGACTCCGGGCATGCTAACTAGTTACGACCTCGGCCCCGTGCGGTCAGGCCGCTCCAATCATTTCCGCCACTGACAGTAGAGGACACAGTAGTGCGTTCAAGAACCATCACGAGAGACTATTTGAGCTATAACATACACCAGGTCAATAACACCGGGACAACAAACTAGTTGAGCCCTTAGCATGTACCGCCTCGGCTGCACTACCCGTGCGCGCCACACCTTCGAGTCGCGCTAGATATTCAGGATTGTGTCTACCCTTCGCCGAGAGATGGCGTGGGTATGACCCCGTAGTAGTATACCTCGCACTACGTGAAGCCTAGGATATTTGGGGATTCGCCAACCCTTACCTTTCCCGCCGCGAAACCACATCAACACGAAACAACCTACCATATCAAATGAACGAACGGAGTTCCCGAGTACGAGCCGGCGCGGTACCGCTTCATCAAGAAGCCTCCGCCGATCTGTGATATTACCACAGCCAGATTCCCACCCCTCTTGCCCCTTTGTAACACTACCCGCCCGTCCGCTAACTGACCGATGGAAATGGGTTAGTGAGGTCCTCGGATCGAGCCCCCCGCCGGAGCCGGCATCCGGTTCACGAGCCGCCCCCAACCTGGCCGCGCCAATGACAAGACAATAGCGAGCCTCAGACAGCGAAGACGATCAAAACACTGTTGCGAACCTACATGATAATACACCTCCAGACTAGAGCGGCACAACCGAGAGTCCATACACAAACAACACTCGACGCTTCTTCGTAACCCATCACACAATACGAGACTTCCCGATACAAACTGCCAAGCGCGTCATGCACCATCCGACTTGCCGGGAACACGCGCCTCCAGATCCACCGCCACACTCATCGTCATCCGCTGTGCACCGACCACCTACACCAGACGCCCGTCCGTCCGTACGCCAACGCACTAGCCAAGCCCACACTAACGTATGCACAATCGCACACACAGCACCGCCCGAATCCGTAAACATCACTCTAGAGGTCTAACACGCTACGACCCAGAATCTGACACTGCTCAGCACCGCTGCTGCACCAGGCACGCGAACGATGGCCACGAACGCTGCTCGCTCATCCACACCGTGTAACGCAGCGGCCCATAGCTGGCGGCACACCTTTCCACACTGTCTATCTCGAGTCTCAGTAACCCCGCTCTAGGCTAGCGGCGTTCCTGCGGGTCCTCCAAGAGGCCGAAGCTCACACCCCCGTCGCGTTCCATCCCCCCCCCACGGGTCCGCCTGGCGGGCCCTCCGGTACCCTTGCGCCGGACAGGGTGGTGCTCGCAGGCGGGAGCTTCCGCTGTCTTCTTCTTTTCCCCCGACCCCTAGTCGATAGGACCAGAGACGCAAACCAGCCTCGTCAGACGTCGCGTCTCTAACGCTCGTGCCCTCCAAGCAGCGGTGGACCCCCCACAAGACAACATCAACACGCCAATGACTCGCGCGCCCACGTGGCACCACAGCTCCCAGCGGATGCACGCCATGCCACCCAAGCGACGCTCCTTCTCCAACCAAAACCCATCCAGCCACACCCCTCCGTAAACGCCCCGCACTACCGCATGACTACAATGACTACCACATCCGCACCATCGACAGAGGTCCCCCTTCACACTCCAGAACAGATAAAAACGCTGCGCACCACGCCAATCCCGACCGAAGCACCACCAGACCGCACACGAATCATGCTGATCCTACATCTCCTCCACGTCCGCCCTTCTACAGTACTGCAGCAGGAGTATCACCCGTCACTCCCCAGAACCATCCCGATCGCTGCAACATCCACGAACACACTCAATCAGCGATCAATCCCATCCATACACTGCTCCTCGACAGTGCATCACCGACTAACACAACACACAACGCCCCAACAGATTGGATCGCCCGTCGGGCTCGGCAGCCCGATGGATAACACCACCGCCATCCAGGGTGATGTGCGCTGAGCAACACCGAGTCCCAGAAGACGGGTCCATTGATCGCCGGACCGGGCCTGGCCCCGCAACTCGGTAACGCTCTCACAAACCCCCAAGCGCCAGGCTTGCACGGGAGCGGGCCTCACGGCCTGGCACGTACCGCCGCCGCCGTTGATAGGTGCCGGGCGTACCCCAACCTCTCCTCTCTCCCTTCGGGTAAGGGAGGCGGTGGGGAGTTCAATGCGTCTCCTTGACAAATACACTCCCACCCCTGGCCTCTGAACTCCTCGCGGTGTCGGGCCTCTTGCCTGGGTGTGGGGGAAAACGGCTGAGCAACCGTCCGGGTCACTTTGCCTTTGTTCTAAACAAACCCGATCTTTGCTACGTCTCTGACGGCCGGGCCACCGCCGAAACGAAAGCGAAACCAAACAACCTCTGGACAACTCTTAGCGGTGCATGTCACTCGGCCTCGTGCGCGTCCGATGAACCAGAACGGCAGCTAGCCTGCAGAGAACTCAATGTGAACTTGCCAGACACACCCATTGATCATCGACACTCTCGACAGCACTGCGCTGCCGGGTCTCACTCCCGGGGCTAACGCCTGTATTGAGGGTTCCGCCATCTTTGCCATCAATGCGGAAACCTGCCGCGCTATTCTCGCGGACATAGGGGCAGTCCATAGGGTTCCGCCCGCTCTTCGTCCACAAGTGCAGACTTCGGGAATGCTGCGGCGCGATGCACTGCGCGGGCTCGTGTGCCGTCGGCCTGTCCGGATCGCCCATGCACCTTTCCGCCCTCGTACGGCTCCCCTCTCTCTTCTGCCTTTCCCTCCTTCCCCGACCGAGCGCCGAGGGCGATACGGCGCCAGCCCGTCGCAGCCGCATGAGTCGCCGGGGCGCGGTGTGAGGTGGACGACCTAGTCCACCGCGCTGGACCGCTGTTACCGCAGCATATGTGCCCCCGGGCTCCCAATCCGCGCTGACGGTTGCCCGCATCCACGCGGGGGATCCGTTGAGGGGAGGGGGGATCTCAGCCCCGGGCTGTGCAAACGCGGTGGCGGGGAAGACGCCCGGCTTGCCTCGCACCCGTGACAAAAAACCCCTTCCCGATGGAGCCGTGAAAAGCCCAGGTGAGCCTCGCGCGCTTCCGGCCGCCGAGCCATCCAAAAAAATAATTCCTTTCGACTACGACCTCAGATCAGACGAGACAACCCGTGAATTTAGCATATTACTAAGCGGAGGAAAAGAAACTAACCAGGATTCCCATCAAGTAGCGGCGAGCAGAAGATGGGAAGAGCCCAGCGCCGAATCCCGTCCGACGGAGCGGGCCGCGGGCGTCGGCGAAAACGCACTTTCTCGGCGTACCGGAGGGACGCTGCCCTCGCACTCGATGTCGCTCGGGGGCCTGAGTCCTTCTGCATCAGGCTCAGCCCGTGGACGGTGTGAGGGCCGGTATAACGGCCCCTGACGCGCCGGGTCCGGTCTTCTCGGAGTCGGGTTTTGTTTGGGAATGGCAGCCCAAAGCGGGTGGTAAACTCCATCTAAGGCTAAATACCGGCACGAGACCGATAGTCGACAAGTACCTTAAGGGAAAGTTGAAAAGAACTTTGAAGAGAGAGTTCACAGAGGGCGGTGAAACGCTTGAGAGGTAACGGGTGGGTGTCCGCTGCAGTCTGCCCGGGGGATTCAACTCGGCGGGTCAAGGGACGGCGCACTCCGCTCGGTGCGGGAGGATCCCCTCGTGGGACCTCCCGGCGCTGGCTGCCTCGCCGGGCCGCATTTCCTCCGCCGGCGGTCGCGCCGCGACCGGCTCTGGGCGGAGATTGGAAAGGCTCGGGCTTGCGAAGGTGGCTCGCGGCTGTCCGGCCGTGAGCTTTACAGCGCCCCCCGCCCGCGCCTCGCCGCTTCGCGCGGGGCCGTGGACTTAGTGCTCGCTGCGCCCTCTCTCCCTGCGGGGAGGGACGGGGGCCCCTGCCTCGCCGCGGCGCACTGTCAACGCGCGGGCGGAGACGTCGTCCTCACGTGCGCCTCCGACCGCGTCGCGTCGCGCAGGGCCGGGGACGCGCGCTCACGTACAAAGGCGGTCAGGGGTCTGCGGCGATGTCGGCAACCCACCCGACCCGTCTTGAACACGACCAAGAGAGTCTAACGCGCATCAGCGCGCGAGTCAGAGGGTAGGGAAAACCCCGAGGCGCGCAATTAAAGTAGGGCCGGCGCGCAGCCGGCTGAGGTGGGTATCCCGGCCCCGCGGGGTCGCGGCGCACCACCGGCCCCGTCTCGCTCCCCCACCGTCGGGGAGGGTAGGATCGTGAGCGCGCCTGCGATAGGACCCGAAAGATGGTCGAACTATGCCTGGCAGGGCGAAGCCAGAGGAAACTCTGGTGGAGGCCCGTAGCGGTCCTGACGTGCAAATCGGTCTCCGACCTTGGGTCGTTTAGGGGCGGAAAGACTAATCGAACCATCTACGTAGCTGTTCCCTCCGAAGTTTCCCTCAGGATCAGCTGGGCGCTCAGAGTCTCGCTAGTTTTATCTGGTAAAGCGGATAGATTAGAGGTCTTGGGGCCGAAACGATCTCAACCTAATTCTCAAACTTAAATGGGTAAGAAGCCGGCTGCCTGGCTTGGCTAGCCGGGCGTTCGGAATGCGCAGCCGCCTAGTGGGCCACTTTGGTAAGCAGAACTGGCGCTGCGGGATCGAACCGAACGCCGGGTTAAGGCGCCCGGATGCCGACGCCTCCATCAGACCCCAGAAAAGGTGTTGGTCGATTAGACAGCAGGACGGTGGCCATGATGAAGTCGGAATCCGCTAAGGAGTGAATGTAACAACTCACCTGCCGAATCAACTAGCCCTGAAAATGGATGGCGCTGGAGCGTCGCGGCCCCATACCCGGCCGTCGCCGGCGACAGGAGCGCGCGCGAGGGCTACGCGCCAGACGACGAGTAGGAGGGCCGCCGCGGTGAGCAGCGGGAGGCCTAGGGGCGCGGGCCCGGGTGGAGCGCCGCGGGTGCAGATCTTGGTGGTAATAGCAAATATTCAAACGAGACTTGAAGGCCGAAGTGAGCAAGGGTTCCATGTGAACAGCAGTTGAACATGGGTCAGTCGGTCCTAAGAGCATGGGAGCGAACGCCGTTCGGAAGGGGTGGGGCGATGGCCTACGTTCGCCCGCCCGCGCCGATCGAAAGGGAGTCGGGTTCAGATCCCCGAATCTGGAGTGGCGGAGATAGGCGCCCGGAGGCGTCCAGTGCGCCGTAACGCAAACGATCCCGGAGAAGCTGGCGGGAGCCCCGGGGAGAGTTCTCTTTTCTTTGTGAAGGGCAGGGCGCCCCTGGAATGGTGTTCGCCCCGAGAGAGGGGCCGTCGCCCTGAGCCTGGAAAGCGTCCGCTGGTTCCGGCGGCGTCCGGTGAGCTCTCGCTGGCCCTTGAAATCCGGGGGAGATGGTGTAAAATCTCGCGCCCAGGCCGTACCCATATCCGCAGCAGGTCTCCAAGGTGAACAGCCTCTGGCATCTTAGGGAAAGTTTCCCAATATGGCAGCTGGAATGCCATTCAGTTGTACTGCCATTGTCAAAAATACACCACGATGTCAATGTGGTGACATTTGGCATACATTGAATGGGACATTAGAGAAAATTTTTGACAAAAGGGAAAAAGTTGTACTGACTGTCAAAATCCTACGGAGGGGGCACTCTTACCATTTGTCAATAGGTAAATTATTGACATATGGGAACAATTTCCCCAAACTTCCAAAACAGAATATTATTGACAGGGGGACAATGAAGGCTGCTTATGACACTTGGATACTTATTGACATTTGGGAAAAACTATGTGTAGTTTTTCATAATAAAATTACATATTTAAGCCCAGAAGTCACTGGATTCTGGGCATTCATCGTTGGATATGTGTGATTCATGCTTGATTAACATGGAAAAGCCTCTATTAAGTGTTCAGAAATATGAAAATACCTGCTAAAAGCATACTTTGTCATCTGTCATGTCCATTCACATACTTTACATGGGCGTGCTTGTGTTCCCAATTGTCAAAGTCCACATTTTGTGCACTTGCAATACATTGCAATGCGCGTGTGAGTGCTCCCAATTGTTCAGACACCCAAGCCCAGGGAGGAAGCCATTTTTGGGCTGTGGAGTTGACATTTGGGCCAAATGAAAGCCCATATAAATGTATGGCAAATGTTCAAAATTTGGACTTTGTCATTTTTCATGTCCACCCATATACATTTACATGGGTTGTCATGTTCCCAACTGTCAAAATGACAAAGTCAAATTTTGACATTTGCCATACATTACAATGGACTGTGAATGTGTCCAATTGTCAGACACCCAAGCCCAGGGAGAGAGCTCTTTTGGGCTGTTGAGTTGACATTTGGGCCAAAAAAAGAAAGCCCATTCAAATGTATGGCAAATGTCACATTTGGACTTTGGACGTTTCGTGGTCATGGGTACCCCACTTAATGTTTCGTGGTCATGTACTCCCTGCAACATACTGATGCTGTAGTGTGGGGTGAGGGGGGTGTGTGGGAGTTTCCCGCCACTCTCAAGTATTGACGGCATTGGAGCCTACTGGAGTGTTGAATGCACACATTGTGGAACATTTTTTCCCTATGCAAATGTATGGCAAAAGTCAAAATTTGCACTTAGTCATTTTGACAATTGGGAACATTTTTTTCCCATTCAAATGTATGGCAAATGTCAAAATTCAGACTTAGGCATTTTGACAATTGGGAACATTTTTTCCCCATTCAAATGTATGGCAATGTCCAAAATTCAGACTTTGGCATTTTGACAATGGGAACATTTTTCCCCATTCAAATGTATGGCAAATGTCAAAATTCAGACTTTGGTTTTTTCCATTTTCTGACAATTCTCATACATTTGAATGGGGAATTAGTTAGCCCAAATGTCAACTACACAGCCCAGGGAGGCATGTTTTTTGCTTTTGATTTGACATTTGGTCCCAAAAGAAAACCCCATTCAAATGTATCCCAAATGTCAAATTTTGAACTTGGGTGGGGGGGCTTCCGCCAAGATGGGTGGGGAGGGTTGGGTGGGGGTGGTGGGGGCTGGGGGCTGGGGCTGGGGGGTGGGGGGTGGGGTTTCCGCCACTCTCAAGTGGCCAGACGGCATGGAGCCTACTGAGTGTTTGAATGACAATTGGGAACATTTTTTCCCCATGCAAATGTATGCAAAAGGCAAAAATTTGCACTTAGGTCATTTTGACCAATTGGTTTTTCCATTTTCTGACAATTCTCATACATTTGAATGGGGAATTAGTTTAGCCAAATGTCAAACTACACAGCCCAGGGTGAGCATGTTTTTTGGGCTTTGGATTTGACATTTGGGCCAAAAGAAACCCCATTCAAATGGTATCCCAAATGTCAAATTTTAGTTGAACTTGGTGGGGGGGCTCCAGCCAAGATGGGTGGGAGGGTCGTGAGCCGTGTGGGGTGGGGGGGCTTGGGGGGCCGGTGTAGCGGGGGGTTTTCCCGCCAAATGGGTGGGGAGGGTTGGTGGGGGTTGGTGGGGCTGGGGGTGGGGGGTGGTGGGGGGGTTTCCCGCCACTCTTCAAGTGTCCAGACGGCATCGGAGCCTACTGGAGTGTTGGAATGACAATTGGGAACAATTTTTTCCCCATGCAAATGTATGGCAAAAGTCAAAATTCTGCACTTAGTCATTTTGACAATTGTTTTTTTCCATTTTCTGGACAATTTCTCATCATACATTTGAATGGGGAATTAGTTAGCCCCAAATGTCAACTACACAAGCCCAGGGGGAGCATGTTTTTTGGGCTTTGGATTTGACATTTTGGGCCAAAAGAAGCCCCATTCAAATGTATCCCAATATGTCACAATTTTGAACTTGGGGTGGGGGGGCTCCCGCCGATAATCTATCGGGGTGGGGCAGGGCTTATCGACACGCAAGGCGTGGGGCTCGCGGAGGCCAAGAACGGGCCACTGGCGGATGGAAGCGTGGGGATCTCTGCTGCTTTAATACCCTCCATCCTACCGCTACACTGTTCGCGTGATGTGAAGACGGGTCACGCGCATCCTGCCCACCCCCCAGCCCCCCCCCAGCACGCCCCACCCGAAACACCCGTCCCCATCCCCAATTCTTGCGCAGCGAAGACATCACCCCACCAAACGAATTCAAACATTGCCACATTTAGGCCCGGATACATCTTGGAATCGGGCTTCTTTTCGGCCCCAAATGTCAAATCCCAAACCCAACAATAACATGCTCCCCCTGGGCTGTGTCAGTTCGCGACATTCTGGGCTCAACTAATCTTCCCCATTCAAATGTATGAGATATCTGGTACCAGAAAAACAATCGGAACAAAAACACATAATTGATCACGAATAGCTGACACTATGATATGAACCATTATATAATAAGAAACATATTATACCCATACCAGATTCTGCGCATGGAGGATGACAAAAAAATGTTCCCAATTGTTCATTCAAAACACTCCAGTAGGCTCCATGCCGTCTGGACATTGAGAGGCGGCGCGCGCGGGAAACCCCCCCCCACACCCCCCAGGCCCCAGCCCGAACCACCCCCACCCAACCCTCACCCACCCTCTTTGGCGGGAAACCCCCCCCACCAACCCCCCAGCACCCCACCACCCTCATCCTCCAAACCCTCCCCCCCGACTCCCATCTTGCTGAGCCCCACCTCCCACTCTCAGCTGCAAGTTCAAAATTTTGACATTTGGAGATACATTTGAATGGGGTTTCTTTTGGCCCAAAATGTCAAATCAAAGCCCAAAAACATGCTCCCCTGGGCTGTTGTAGTTCTGACATTTGGGCTAGACCTAATTCCCCATTCAAATGTATAGAATTGTCAGAAAATGGAAAACAACATATTGTCAACATGACTAAGTGCAAATTTTGACTTCTTGCCATACATTTGCATGGGGAAAAAAGTGTTATCCCCCAATTGTTCATTCAAAACACTCCAGAGGCTCCGTGTGCCGTCTGGACACTGGAGAGTGGCGCGGAAACCCGACCTCCCCACCGCCCCAGCCCCAGCCCCGACCTCCCACCACCCTTCCACCCAACTCCCCACCCATGCTGCGAACCAGGACCAAGTTTCAATTAAATTTGACATTTGGATACATTTGAATGGAGTTTCTTTTGGACACACATGTCAACTCCCAAGCCACAAAAACACTGCTCCCTGGGCTGTGGGTGGTCTTCTTGACAAAGGCCAACTAATCAGCCCATTCAAATGTATGTGAATTGTCAGACAAACTGGAAAACAATCCCAAAGCAACTCTGAAATCTCTTGAACATTTGCACCATAACATGTTGAATGGGAAAAAACAGTTCCCATTGTCAAAAATGCCA
>NW_019179066.1:33461-46280 GCF_002260705.1 Seriola dumerili
CCAAAATTTGGACTTTGTCATTTTGACAATTGGGAACACAAGGACCCCATGTTAAATGTATATGGGTTGCCATGAAAAATGACAAAGTCCAAATTTTGACATTTGCCATACATTTGAATGGGGAAAAAATGTTCCCAATTGTCAAAATGGCAAAGTTCCAAAATTTTGACATTTGGCAATACATTTGGAATGGATGTCTCAGTGTTCCCACATTGTCGAACGAAATCGATCCCACCAAGCTCGTGAATTTTTGACATTTGCGATACAATTTGAATGGGCTTCATTTGGCCCAAATGTCAACTCCACAGCCCACAAACACTCTCCCCTGGGCTTGGGTGTCTGACAATTGCGGACCACTGACAGCCCATTCAAATGTATGTGAATTGTCAAAATTTGGACTTTGTCAATAGAGTACCATGACCACAAAACATTAATGGGGTACCATGACCACGAAAACATTGAATGGGGTACAGGGGCACGAGATCAGGAACCCAAGCCCACGGAGGAAGCCTTCAGTGGGCTATGTAGTTGACATTTGGCAACTGATACCCATTCATTTGTATGGAGAAATTGCAGAAAATGTATCCAATTTTGACATTTGCCATACATCTTGGATGCGGGAAAAAAAATGTTTCCCAATTGTCAAAATGCTTAAGTGCGAATTTTGACAATTTGGCATTACATTTGAATGGGGTTCATTTGGCCCAAATGGCAACTCCACAGCCCAAAATACACTCTCTCCCTGGGCTGTGTACTTGACATTTTGGGCTAACTGATTCCCATTCAAATGTATGAGAATTGTCAGAAAATGTAAAAACCAAAGTCCGAATTTTGACATTGCCCATACATTTGAATGCGCGGAAAAAATGTTCCCTTTTGTCAAAATGGACTAAGTGTGAATTTTGACAATTGCCATACATTTGAATGGGCTTTCATTTGGCCCAAATGTCAACTCAACAGCCCAAAAAAAGGCTCTCTCCCTGGGCTTGGGTCTGACAATTGGGAAATCACAGCCATGTGTATGTATGGCAAATTGTCAAAATTTGGACTTTGTCATTTCACAATTGGGAACACAAGGACCCCATGTAAATGTATATGGAGTTCTCATGAAAAATGAACAAAGTCCAAATTTTGACATTTGCCATACATTTGAATGGGGAAAAAATGCTTCCCAATTGTCAAAAATGGCAAAGTCCGAAATTTTGACATTTGGCATACATCTTGAATGGAGGGACCAATGTTCCCAATTGTCATTCAAACACTCCAGCAGGCTCCGTGCCGTCTGGACACTTGAGAGTGGCGGGAACCCCCCCCCCCCCGACCCCCACCGACCTCCACCCCTCCCACCCAGCTGCGAAGGTGAAGTTCAAAATTTGACATTTGGAATACATTTGAATGGGGTTTCATTTGGCCCAAATGTCAACTCACAGCCCACAAAACACTCTCCCCCTGGGCTTGGGTGTCTGACAATTGGGACCACTGACAGCCCATTCAAATGTATGTGAATTGTCAAAATTTGGACTTTGTCAATAGAGTACCATGACCAAAAACATTAAATGGGGTACCATGACCACGAAACATTGAATGGGGTACCAGGGGCACGAGAGTCAGGAACCCAAGCCCACGGAGGAGAGCCTTCAGTGGGCTATGTAGTTGACATTTGGGCTAACTGATACCCCATTCATTTGTATGAGAATTGGCAGAAAATGTAGTCGAATTTTGACATTTGCCATACATTTGAATGGGGAAAAAATGTTCCCAATTGTCAAAATGCTTAAGTGCGAATTTTGACATTTGGCATACATTTGAATGGGGTTTCATTTGGCCAAATGTCAACTCCACAGCCCAAAATACACTCTCTCCCTGGGCTGTGTACTTGACATTTGGGCTAACTGATTCCCATTCAAATGTATGAGAATTGTCAGAAAATGTAAAAAACCAAAGTCCGAATTTTGACATTTGCCATACAATTTGAATGGGGAAAAAAATGTTCCCTTTTGGCAAAATGACTAAGTGTGAATTTTGACATTGTGCCATACATTTGAATGGGGAAAAAATGTTCCCAATTGTCCTCAACCCTCCTCCAGGCTGGATCCATGCTGCCCAGACACTTGAGACTGGAAAAAGCCCATCCCCCATGCAGCTGCAAAGTGAAGTTCAAAATTTGACATTCAGCATACATTTAATGGGGTTTGATTTGTCCCAATTGTCCCAAGAAGGTCAAAAGTTCGGCCTCGTTAAGGCCTTGTTTAAAGTCATTTCAGTGGCCTCTGCAAATGCTACAGAGATGGAACCTTTTCCACTGGTATGCTATGTTTCACTGAACACCTGACACAATTTGGTGCCCCTGGGTGCATGCTAAGGTCCCAAAATGACAGTTCAAAGGTCAATGAGTAGGGCAGTTTCCCCTTATGTCAAATGTGACAAACGGGTCATTTCACTGAAAATTCATTAGTTTTCTTTAAGCTAGAAAATTGGAACCTGTTCCACCTGTATACTGGTGCTGCCCTGATCACCTGACATGAATTGGTGCTCCTGGGTGCATGAGAAATGCCTGGAAATAACAGGTCAAAGTTCAACTAATAGGCAGTTTTCCCTTATGTCAAATTTGACAAACGGGTCATTTCACTGAAAATTCATTAGTTTTCTTTAAGCTAGAAAGTTGGAACCTGTTCACCTGTATACAGGTGCTGCCCTGAACACCTGACATGAATTTGCGTTGCCCCTGGGTGCATGAGAAGTGCCCGAAATAACAGGTCAAAGTTCAACGAGTAGGCAGGTTTCCCATATGTCAATTTTGACATTGGGAACACTGCACTATTAATATTCAGTGTCATATCTTCATGGAATAAAGGTGCTAGAAACCTCAAATTTAGAATAAAATATTGTGAGGGGGACCTAGCATAAGATTGCATCATCAAATCCCCTCTGAGTCATTTAGAAACAGGATTATCATTTGGAACTTTTTCAAGTGAGCATGGTGTAAGGGTCTACATGTCTTAGAGCCTTTTTCAAAGTTGGTCAGATAGGTGTAAATCTTTTTCATACATATAGCAGAAGGATGATATTTTAATATGTTGTTGCCAAGACTAAATTGAGCAGATATGTCTTTGATCTGACCTTCTAGCATGTATCGTTAGAGCAGGGGAAGCGTTGACAATTCACATACATTCAATGCAAAATTTGGCTGGAATAAATGAATGGAGTTTAATACCCAATTGTCAAACATTTAAAGGCCCGTAACTTCATCAAAAATTGCTCAATTTACTTGAAAATTGAATATGCATATGATCTTTGACCCCCCTTTATAGCAAATCAAGTCCTGTTTCTGTAGACCCTTTGCTTTCCTATTTTCTTACAGGAGCATAGCGGAGGGTGGAACAAAGTCATAAAAGTATTCATCCAGCATGGTCTTATACAACATAATTTTAATTCAGAACTTTTACTTGATATTGAATGTGTGAAAAAAGGTGTTTCACTTTAACATGTCATGCTAAGGAAAAGTTCTGAAATTAAAATATGTTGTATTAAGACATGCTGATGGAAACTTTTGACTTTGTTCCACCCTCCTGCTATGCTCCTGTAAGAAAATAGGAAAGCAAAGGGTCTACAGAAACAGGACTTGATTTGCTATTAAAGGGGGGTCAAAGATCATATGCATATTCAATTTTTCAAGTAAATTGAGCAATTTTTGATGAAGTTACGGGCCTTTTAAATGTTTGACAATTGGGTATTAAACTCCATTCATTTATCAAGCCAAATTTTGCATTGAATGTATGTTGAATTGTCAACGCTTCCCTGCTCTAACGATACATGCTAGAAGGTCAGATCAAAGACATATCTGCCTCAATTTAGTCTTGGCAACAACATATTAGAAATATCATCCTTCTGCTATATGTAGGAAAAAGATTTACACCTATCTGACCAACTTTGAAAAGGCCTCTAAGACATGTAGACCCTTACACCATGCTCACTTGAAAAAGTTCCAAAATGATAATCCTGTTTCTAAATGACTCAGAGGGGATTTTGATGATTGCAATCTTATGCTAGGTCCCCCTCACAATATTTATTCTAAATTGAGGTTTCTAGCACCTTTATTCCAGAAGATATGACACTCGAATATTATTAGTGCAGTGTTCCCAAAATGTCAAAATTGACATATGGGAAACCTGCCTACTCGTTGAACTTTGACCTGTTATTTCGGGCACTTCTCATTGCACCCAGGGGCCACCAAATCATGTCAGGTGTTCAGGGCAGCCACCTGTATACAGGTGGAACAGGTTTCCAACTTTCTAGCTTAAAGAAAAACTAATGAATTTTCAGTGAAATGACCCGTTTGTCAAATTTGACATAAGGGAAAACTGCCTATTAGTTGAACTTTGACCTGTTATTTCAGGCATTTCTCATGCACCCAGGAGCCACCAAATTCATGTCAGGTGATTCAGGGCAGCACCAGTATACAGGTGGAACAGGTTCCAATTTTTCTAGCTTTAAAGAAAACTAATGAATTTTCAGTGAAATGACCCGTTTGTCACATTTGACATAAGGGGAAACTGCCTACTCATTGACCTTTGAACTGTCATTTTGGGACCTTAGCATGCACCCAGGGGGCACCAAATTGAATGTCAGGTGTTCAGTGAAACATAAAGCATACCAGTGGAAAAGGTTCCATCTCTGTAGCATTTGCAGAGGCACTGAAATGACTTTAAACAAGGCCTTAACGAGGCCGAACTTTTGACCTTCTTTGGACAATTGGGACAAATCAAACCCCATTCAAATGTATGCTGAATGTCAAATTTTGAACTTCACTTTGCAGCTGCATGGGGGATGGGCTTTTTCCAGTCTCAAGTGTCTGGGCAGCATGGATCCAGCCTGGAGGAGGGTTTGAGGGACAATTGGGAACATTTTTTCCCCATTCAAATGTATGGCAAATGTCAAAATTCACACTTAGTCATTTTTGACAAAAGGAAACATTTTTTCCCCATTCAAAGTATGGCAAATGTCAAAATTCAGACTTTGGTTTTTACATTTTCTGACAATTCTCATACATTTGAATGGGGAATCAGTTAGCCCAAATGTCAAGTACACAGCCCAGGGAGAGAGTGTATTTTGGGCTGTGGAGTTGACATTTGGGCCAAATGAAACCCCATTCAAATGTATGCCAAATGTCAAAATTCGCACTTAAAGCATTTTGACAATTGGGAACATTTTTTCCCCATTCAAATGTATGGCAAATGTCAAAATTCGGACTACATTTTCTGCCAATTCTCATACAAATGAATGGGGTATCAGTTAGGCCAAATGTCCAACTACCAATAGCCCACTGAAGCTGCTCTCCTCGGTGGCTTGGGTTCCTGACTCTCGTGCCCCTGGTACCCCATCAATGTTTCGTGGTCCATGGTTACCCCATTTAAATGTATTATATGTCATTGGTTACTCTATTGACAAAGTCCAAATTTTGACAATTCACATACATTTGAATGGGCTGTCAGTGTCCAATTGTCAGACACCCAAGCCCAGGGGAGAGTGTTTGTGGGCTGTGGAGTTGACATTTGGCCAAATGAAACCCCATTCAAATGTATTCCAAATGTTCAAATTTTGAACTTCACCTTCGCAGCTGGGTGGGAGGGGTGGAGGTCGGTTGGAGGTCGGGGGGGGGGGGGTTCCCGCCACTCTCAAGTGTCCAGACGCACGGGAGCCTGCTGGAGTGTTTGAATGACAATTGGAACATTGTCCCCCATTCAAATGTATGCCAAATGGTCAAAATTTGGACTTTGCCATTTTGACAATTGGGAACATTTTCCCCATTCAAATGTATGGCAAATGTCAAAATTTGGACTTTGTCAATTTCATGGCAACCCATAACCATTTACATGGGGTCCTTGTGTTCCCAATTGCTGAAAATGACAAAGTCCAAAAATTTGACATTTGCCATACATAACAATGGGCTGTATTTGTCCCAATTGTCAGACACCCAAGCCCAGGGAGAGAGCCTTTTTTGCGGCTGTTGAGTTGACATTTGGGCCAAATGAAAGCCCATTCAAATGTATGGCAAATGTCAAAATTCACACTTAGTCATTTTGACAAAAGGGAACATTTTTTCCCCATTCAAATGTATGGCAAATGTCAAAATCGGACTTTGGTTTTACATTTTCTGACAATTCTCAGTACATTTGAATGGGGAATCAGTTAGCCAAATGTCAAGTACACAGCCCAGGAGAGAGTGTATTTTGGGCTGTGGATTGTTGACATTTGGGCCAAATGAAACCCATTCAAATGTATGCCAAATGTTCAAAATTCGCACTTAAGCATTTTGACAATTGGAACATTTTTTCCCCATTCAAATGTATGGCAAATGTCAAAAAT
The DNA here is from genome assembly GCF_002260705.1 of Seriola dumerili. Lineage (NCBI taxonomy): Eukaryota > Metazoa > Chordata > Actinopteri > Carangiformes > Carangidae > Seriola > Seriola dumerili. The sequence goes on from NW_019179066.1 coordinate 39,828, forward strand.
TCGGACTACATTTTCTGCCAATTCTCATACAAATGAATGGGGTATCAGTTAGCCCAAATGTCAACCTACATAGCCCAACTGAAGCTCTTCCCGTGGGCTTGGGTTTCCTGACTCTCGTGCCCCTGGTACCCCATTCAAAATGTTTCGTGGTTCATGGTACCCCATTTAATGTTTTGTGGTCATGGTACTCTATTGACAAAGTCCAAATTTTGACAATTCACATACATTTGAATGGGCTGTCAGTGGTCCCAATTGTCAGACACCCAAGCCCAGGGGGAGAGTGTTTTGTGGCTGTGGAGTTGACATTTGGGCCAATGAAAGCCCATTCAAATGTATGGCAAATGTCAAAATTCAGACTTTTCATTTTGACAATTGGGAACACTGAGACTCCATTCAAATGTATTCCAAATGTCAAAATTTGGACTTTGCCATTTTGACAATTGGGAACATTTTTTTCCCCATTCAAATGTATGGCAAATGTCAAAATTTGGACTTTGTCATTTTTCATGGCAACCCATATACATTTACATGGGGTCCTTGTGTTCCCAATTGTCAAAATGACAAAGTCCAAATTTTGACATCTGCCATACATAAACAATGGCTGTGATTTGTCCCAATTGTCAGACACCCAAGCCCAGGGAGAGAGCCTTTTTTGGGCTGTTGAGTTACATTTGGGCCAAATGAAAGCCCATTCAAATGTATGGCAAATGTCAAAATTCGCACTTAGTCATTTTGACAATTGGGAACACTGAGACTCCATTCAAATGTATTCCAAATGTCAAAATTTTTGACTTTGCCCACTCACCAGCGATTCCCTCAACCCCAGTAGTAGCTACGTTCTCCTGTGGTTGTATTTCTTCACACACTCAGGGTGCTGGGAGGCTTTCAAAAGCGAGAAGTCGAGAAAGCGAAGACTACCCTGACAACAAAAACCGCCTTATCTTAACGTAATATCCAAACCCCTGCGCAGGGCGACCTCATCACACAGCCCCAGCCTGTAATGTTGATGATGGTGGCGGGTCGTTGTTAGTAGGAATCTCGCTGGGTTTGAGTGGGAAACACTGCAGAAACTGTGTTCCCCCTACTTGTGTGACTGTCGTCAGAGAGGTTTCCCTTTATTAATTTCCACCTTGTCGGCGTTTCGAGAGGAAAAATAACGCTCTCGCTGATCAGTCACCGGTATACACAACCCGTCTCGGCCGATGTTTAATTAGACAAAGTCCATGAAATACGTTTTTTGAAAGTCATTCTTGAATATATGTTTTTATGTTTCAGTCAGAGTGAAAAAGATTAAGAAGAAAAAGTTTCCTTTTTATCCAAAGTCTGAATTTTGACATTTGCCATACATTTGAATGGGGAAAAAATGTTCCCAATTGTCAAAATGCCAAAGTCTGAATTTTGACATTTGCCATACATTTGAATGGGGAAAAAATGTTCCCAATTGTCAAAATGACTAAGTGCAAATTTTGACTTTTGCCATACATTTGCATAGGGAAAAAATGTTCCCAATTGTCATTCAAACACTCCAGTAGGCTCCATGCCGTCTGGACACTTGAGAGTGGCGGGAAACTCCCACAACCCCCCCCACCCCACACTACAGCATCAGTATGTTGCAGGGAGTACCATGACCACGAAACATTAAGTGGGGTACCATGACCACGAAACGTCCAAAGTCCAAATTGTGACATTTGCCATACATTTGAATGGGCTTTTCTTTTGGCCCAAATGTCAACTCAACAGCCCAAAAAAGGCTCTCTCCCTGGGCTTGGGTGTCTGACAATTGGGACCATTCACAGCCCATTGTAATGTATGGCAAATGTCAAAATTTGGACTTTGTCATTTTGACAGTTGGGAACATGACCAACCCATGTAAATGTATATGGGTTGACATGAAAAATGACAAAGTCCAAATTTTGACATTTGCCATACATTTATATGGGCTTTCATTTGGCCCAAATGTCAACTCCACAGCCCAAAAATGGCTCTCTCCCTGGGCTTGGGTGTCTGACAATTGGGAGCACTCACAGCGCATTGCAATGTATTGCAAGTGCCAAAATGTGGACTTTGACAATTGGGAACACAAGCACCCCATGTAAATGTATGTGAATGGACATGACAGATGACAAAGTATGCTTTTAGCAGGTATTTTCATATTTCTGAACACTTAATAGAGGCTTTTCCATGTTAATCAAGCATGAATACACATATCCAACGATGAATGCCAGAATCCAGTGACTTCTGGAGCTTAAATATGTAATTTTATGAAAAACTACACATAGTTTTTCCCAAATGTCAATAAGTATCCCAAGTGTCATAAGCAGCCTTCATTGTCCCCCCTGTCAATAATATTCTGTTTTGGAAGTTTGGGGAAATTGTTCCCATATGTCAATAATTTTACCTATTGACAAATGGTAAGAGTGCCCCCTCCGTAGGATTTTGACAGTCAGTACAACTTTTTCCCTTTTGTCAAAAATTTTCTCTAATGTCCCCATTCAATGTATGCCAAATGTCAACCACATTGACATCGTGGTGTATTTTTGACAATGGCAGTACAAATGAATGGCAAAAGAAAGAGAAGAGAATCCGGTGCGGGCGGTCTCCCAGAGAAGCTGGCCCGTCGCCGCGCGCGGCCATGGCGGGTACCCAAACTCTCCTCTCTGTCACTTCGGAGGGAGGCGGAGGGGTTCGAATGTCTCCTTAAAAAACATCCCCACCCTGCTCTGAACTTCCTACCAGGGTTCGGGCCTTGCGTAGTGGGGGGAATATGACGGGAGCACCGCGCGCTCGGGTTACATTTTGACCATTTGGGTTCTAAGACAAAACCATTTGCTCGTCCTGAACCCGTGGCCACGCCAAACCGGAAACGGATAATACAAAATAACCTTGTGACACTTCTTAGCTGGTGGATCACTCGGCTATCTACGTGCGTCGATTGAGGAACGGCAGCGTAGCCTGCGAGAACTAATGTGGAATTGCAGGACAATTGCTCATCGGACACTTGCGAAGCGAACCTTGGCGGCTCCGGTATTCCCCGGTCGTCTACACCTGTCTCGACGGTCGCTTTGCCATCAATATCGAAACCTCTGGCTTTTCCGCGGTGTGGGCCAGTCGCAGTGCCGGGTCGTCACCGCCTGTCGTGCCACTCTAGGAGTGCAGACTTCGGGGATGCTGCGACGGCGCGTGCGCGTGTGCGTCGGCCTGTCCGGCCCCTCACCTTTCGTCGCCCGTGTCGGCTCCCTCTGTCTCGTCTCTCTTCTCCCTCCTTACCCAGGCCAACGACGCCAGGGGGAAGGGGCGCCCCACGTCGCGAACCCGCATATGAGTCGGGCGCGGCTGCCGGTGGACGACCCTAGTATCTCGCAGCTGGACGCGTTACGCGTGGCCCGGGTGCACTCGGACAGGATGCGCCAGTTCAGCCGGGGGATCGTTGAGAGGAGAGGGGGGCTCCAGCCCGCTCAGGTGGTGGCAGACGGGCTCGAGCGGGAACGGCCCGGCTTGCGGTGCCCACCGTACACAAACCGCCTTCCCGATTGACGAGGCCGGAAAAAACGCCCTAGGTGAGCCTCGGCTGCGTCCGCTGACCGGCGCCCGAGGACCAAAAAATGAACTCCTTGCTCGACCTCGATAACGGGACCTAGTCGTCCGCACTAGAACCCGCATTTAATGTGCATATTTACTATAGGCGGAGGAAATAGAAATAAACCAGGATTTTCCCTGCAGTAGTCGGCGAGCTGATAGAGGGTAAGAGCCAGCGCCGAAATCCCGCGTGCCGCACGGGCGCTCGGGCCGTGGGAAAATAGTGGCGTACGGAAGACGTTGTCCCGTGTCGTCGGTGAGGGGCCTGAGTCCTTCTGATCGAGGCTCAGCCCAGTGGAAACGGTCGTGAGGCGTGTAAGCGGCCCTGGACGCGCCGTGGGTCCGTCCTTCTTCGAGTGCCGTTGTGTGTGTTTTGGAATCACGCCCAAACGGGTGTATAACTCTCATCTAGAGGCTAAATACCTGAGGCACTAGAGACTCATATTAGATGCGACAAGTACCTAAGGAAAGTTGGAAAAGATGAGACTATTTGAGAAAGAGAGAGTTCAGGAGGGGCGTGAATATCCGTTGAGAAGGGTATTAACGGTTTGGGGTACCGCGACAGATCTGCCGGCGGGAGCACTTCCAACTCGGGGTCAAGGGACGGCCGCATATTTGATCGGGTGCGGGAGATCCCCTCGTCGGGACCTCTCACCCCGCGCTGGCTGGCCCTCGCCGGGCGCTTATTTTCTCCGCGCGGTGCTGTCCGCGGAACCCGCAGTCTCTGGGTTCGGCTTGGAAAGGCTCGGCGGCTAAGAGTGGGCCTCGGCGGCTCGGACGTGAGCTTTCGATGGAGACCGCCCGCGACACCGTTGCTGCTCCGAGTGCCGTGGACTTAAGAGCCCTCGGCGCTCGCCGCCGCTCCCGGGTCCGTGGCCTTAGTGCTCGCTCCTCCGCGGGAGGGACGGGGCCCCGTGCTCCCGCTGGCGACTCGTCAGCTCGGAGGCGGACTGTCCTCAGTGACGGCCCGACCGCGTCGCGTCGCCAGGTGTCAGGGGACGCGGCTCACGTAAGAATAGGCGTCAGGGGTCCTGCGGCGATTGGCCGGGCAACCCCACCCGACCACGGTCTTGAGAAACACGGACCAAGGAGTCTAACGCAGCCGCGCGAGTCAGAGGGTAGGGAAACTGGCTGAACCGGCAACGACTGCAGGCGCATGAATATGACTGTTAGTGGGCCAGGGCGCGTCTGGACTGGCTTGAGGGTGGGATCCAGGTCGCGCCTCTTCAGCATTTCGTGGTCGGGAGTGCTCGGTTTCTGTCACTGGCTGTGCGCGAGAGGAGTCCGTATTGGCCCCGTCTCGCCGCACCGTCCGGGTGAGGTGGAGGTCGCTCGAGGCGGGATCTATATATGTTAACATAGACAGGGAGAAAGCATGCGCGTATGAATGGCGTATGCCTGAGGGGCCAGGGCGTAAGCCAAGAGTGAAACTGCTGTGTGAGCGCACCTGTTTAGTGCGCCGTGATGCGTGCGAAGACTGTACGGGGAGTGATGCAGTGTACGTGCGGTAGGGACGTAGTGTCTATCGAGTAGAAGATGGTGATATGGCGTTCGGTGCGGTAGCGTGGTATGGTGGGAGCGAGCTGACGCGCGTGTTCGAGTCCTGGGTAATAGGGAGCGAATAGACTAAGTCGAACCATCTTAGTAGCTGGTTGCCCTCCGACAGTTTCCTCTGCAGTGATAGCTGGCGCTTCAGAGTCTCGAGCTAGTTATTTATCTGGTAAAGCGATGATGAATTAGAGGAATCTTGGAGTCGCAAGGCGGACAAGCCGATTCGGTGCACCTATCTCATAGACTTGTAATGTACAGTAGAGCAGCCCGGTCCGTCGCTGGCTTGGAGTCAGGGTCGTATGGATATGCGAATGCGGCGCTAGTGGGGCCACTCTTGTTTTGGTAAGCACGAAACTGGCGCTGCGGGATGATTTACCGTTAGACGCACTTGGAGTAAGGCGCCCGATGCCGACAGCTCTATCCGACCTCCGAAAAGTTGTGTTGGTCGATATGAGCGCAGTCAGGACGGTGGACCATGGAAGTCGGAATCCGCTAAGGAGTGTGTAAACATTTACTCACCTGCCGATCAATAGCCCTGAAAATGGGATGGCGCTGGAGCGTCGGGCTCCATACCCGGCCGTCGCGGCGACAGGTAGCCCGCCGAGGGCTACATCGCCGCGACCGGATATGAGAGGCGCCGCCTGCGGTGACACGGAAGCGCCTAGGGCGCGGGCCTGCCGGGTGGAGCCTGCCGCGGGTGCAGATCTTTGGTGGTTGTAGCGAAATTATTACGACTACGAGAAGCTTTGAAGGACCCTGACGAGTGGAGAAGGGTTCGCATGCGTGAACACGAGTTGAAACATGGTCAGTCGGTCCTAACGTGACGCATGGGTCGGAATCCGGCCGTTTGCGTTCAAGGGTGGGGCGAGTGGCCTTAGTCTGTCCCGTCCTACGGCCGATCGGAAGGAAGGGAGTCGGTGGTTTGCTAGTATTCCCGCTTGGAGTGAGCAGTAAGATATGGCGCCGCAGATGTCGCGTCGCAGTGTACGGATAACCTGTCAACGATCCCGGAGAGAGCTGGCGGAGCCGGGAGAAGTTCTCTTTTCTTTTGGTGAAGGGCAGGGCGCCCTGGAATGGGTCCTCGCGCCACGAGAGAGGAGGGCCCCGTGCCCCTTGGAGAGAGCGTCTCTGTGCGGTTCCCTGGGCGGCAGTCCGGTGGTTATTTCGTCTCGCTGGCCTTGAAAAAATCCGGGGGAGATGGTGTTAATCTCGCGCGCGACTAAGGTGGGTATGGTCCGTACCCATGATCCGCAGTCAGGTCTACGCAAGGTGAACAGTCCTCCTGGCATCTTAAGGGTAAACGTTCATCCAATTCGGCAAGTGGAA
>NW_019179067.1:0-129 GCF_002260705.1 Seriola dumerili
TCGGTTCATTTCATTCCAACACCTGCGGAGTCACCTGCCGCTCACGCACTCACTGTCATGCTCATCCTGCATTATAGAGAGGGGGGGGGGTGTAACTCGTATGCTGTATCCTGTCTCCGTTCATATGTG
>NW_019179068.1:0-104 GCF_002260705.1 Seriola dumerili
CCATCTGTTTCAGGAAGTGACTGAGCCTTTTTTTTTTTTTTTTAAAGGAAACTATATATTTGCTAGAGGGTCACAGAATATTTACGGTAAATACATTAAAGAAA
>NW_019179069.1:0-117 GCF_002260705.1 Seriola dumerili
GAGGTGGATTCTGCCATCCCTATGAAACAAAGGGAAAAATAAGGACATGTTCAGCAGCTCCTCTTTTGATTATGAAATGCTTTTGAAGCGGTCTAAGGACTTCAGAACATAAAAGAT
>NW_019179070.1:0-238 GCF_002260705.1 Seriola dumerili
CACACACACACAATCATGATATCATGTTTTATCTGCATCTTTTGATTTTCTGATTTATCCTCCACTCTCTTTGTCTCAGTCCATCCTGACCTCCATGTTACCCAGAGCATCCATCTCTAAAGAGGTGGATGCCGGAGTCCTGTCCATCATCTCGTACCCTGCTTTTGCCGTTGAGGACATCAGCATCGTCAACATGACCAAGGAGGAGATCATCTCAAAACTCCAGGTAATTATGGGA
>NW_019179071.1:0-101 GCF_002260705.1 Seriola dumerili
TATTAATACTCTACACTTTGCACAAAAATCTATAAGTAAAATACAAAAAATAGTTACAACTGGAAAACATCTTTCCATCTTTATTTAAAATGTAACGTATG
>NW_019179072.1:0-421 GCF_002260705.1 Seriola dumerili
GCAGGGGAGGGGATCAGTGAAATCAGTAAATGATGTCCACACCATGAAACAGCAGAATTTAATGAAGACTTAGAAACGCAGGAGAGATTTTCTGATAAAAGTTTCTTAACAGGAGACAGGATTAACTCTGCTCTCTCTTCTGTCTCTCAGGTGATGCTGTGTCCTGGAGGAGTGGAGGCTTCAGCTTCCTCCTCTGCACAAATCTGAAGATGTTTGTGGTCAGTTCTGTTCACTGGGGGTCACTGCTGCTCATGTGTTTGGTGAAGTTAACCCCTCGCTGTCCATATGTTTTGTTATGTAAAATAATAAATCACAATATTAAACACTTCTACAGATGTATTGATGCCACAGACAGACACACACAGACAGACACAGACCAATACAGTCACAGACAGACACACAGATACAAACAGACACAGAC
>NW_019179073.1:0-112 GCF_002260705.1 Seriola dumerili
CTTGTTACACATTTCTACAAAAACAAATTAAATATATGTATTTATTTTCTCATGCATATCGTAATGTGATATTTGATATTTGATATTTGGGGATGTTCATTTATTTAAAATA
>NW_019179074.1:0-106 GCF_002260705.1 Seriola dumerili
GTATGTTCACACACATAGTAGTATGTCTCAGTTCTAGAAACTGCATGAAGCTAACCTCCTCCGTCTTACCTGGTACCTTTAGATTATATGAGCTAGGCTAACAAAG
>NW_019179075.1:0-207 GCF_002260705.1 Seriola dumerili
ACGCGGTTGTTGGTGCGGTCATAGACGGAGTAGTACTCTGTGAGGAACACGTCTCCAAAGATCCACAAGGGCTCGCCATCACGAGGGGGCAGGTAGGTGGGGGTGATGCCCACTACGCAGTCAATGTCTCCATGCTGGTTTTGTGGGAGGTGGAGAATTGAAATTTGAATCATTGCATGTACACCGTTAAAATTAAAAAAAAAAAAA
>NW_019179076.1:0-128 GCF_002260705.1 Seriola dumerili
GGAGCGACTCAGAAGGCTGGGGCTGATATATGTTACTCAACGTGATGAACCAAGTCTGTAGAACCCAAATTTGTTGACATTTGACAAACTTTTTTTTTAGATTAAAACACAGAATTAAACGGTGTTCT
>NW_019179077.1:0-142 GCF_002260705.1 Seriola dumerili
ACTCTGGCCTTTCTGACATTAAATCCTCCCATACACAAACTTAACATGTAATTTCCATATATAAATGATATTTATAAATATATTTAAGGCTTTAAATGGCTCTGCCCCCGTTTTATCTCTGATTTCTTGACATAGCTTGTGT
>NW_019179078.1:0-518 GCF_002260705.1 Seriola dumerili
AGAAGTGACGTTCCTCCAACAGTGTTTGTGCAGAGAGGACACATCAACTTGTGCCAACACATTTTCCTGGAGATGATTTCTAAACTCTGCTCAGGGGTTATTAATGTGCCTCTTGAAATTTTAAACTATTCATGCTGATGCAAAGCCAGCACAAAGGCATTTTACAAAATCAGTGTTATTGTCTGTCTTTGTTTGTTCGATAGAGAATCAGGTGCACGTCCAAAACATCGAACATTTAAATAAGAACTGTATTTCACTGGCATCATATGCGTCATTGTTTTTTACATATTATTTCTATGTTCTAGTTTCTTGCCTCTTCTGCCTCTGACTTCCTGCACAGTGGACTACAACAGTCCTGTAATAGATGTATGTATAGCATATGTTCACGCCCCACTGCAGCAGCAAACAAAAATTGTGTTTGTATTGTTTTCCAGAAACTCCGACGACGTCAACATCTATTAACAAACAATATTTCTGCCTGTGTGCGACAGAGTGTGCGCTGTGTGGAGGAGGGAAAG
>NW_019179079.1:0-111 GCF_002260705.1 Seriola dumerili
CTGACAAGTCGCCTTGTCCCTGCTGCTGAGAAGCCCCCCCCCCACCATAAGGAGGGTATCAGCCGGGTGATGAGGTTTCACTGATCTCAGACCAGAGAATCTTTTTCCCTC
>NW_019179080.1:0-186 GCF_002260705.1 Seriola dumerili
TCCTCCCACATTCACCAGTCCTCCCAAGAGACTCAACTTCAGAGAGCCAGAGATGTTTAATAAATTTGACTTCTCCTCAATGGAATCTGATGCGGTGACATTGAATTCAGTGTTATGTTGACGTGTTACACTTGTATTCTTTTGTAGCTGATCTGGATCCCACAGAGTTACACCTGTTGACAAATT
>NW_019179081.1:0-258 GCF_002260705.1 Seriola dumerili
ATTGGTAACCGGCGGTTTCTGTTTGTTTTACCTGGCGTTCAGTCCGGTGTGATCGGGGGCGGACGGAGAGTTTTTAGCGGCGACGTCTTTTCTCTGCAGGGGAGGATGATTTGTTTTCACCTGGAGCTTCTCATGAGGCTGAAGAAAGAAAAAACAGAGACTCCATCTTTATTAAAGAAGCTGTTTGTAAGTTTGATCCTCAACTCGCAACATTCCCTCCAGACTGGTCAGTAAACAGCTGCTAATGCTAACGTTAGC
>NW_019179082.1:0-140 GCF_002260705.1 Seriola dumerili
CTAAAATCCCGTGTCTTTCACAAAGCTTTTGAATAATGTCTTTGAAATATTTCACATGTTTTTACATTGCTTAATTGTGTTCCTATTTTTTATTGTGTTTCTAATGTTTTATTTTGCATCTTCTGCATGCGTTTATTTGT
>NW_019179083.1:0-363 GCF_002260705.1 Seriola dumerili
GTAACCGAAAATTACCAGACACAGCAGAATCACATTAAATTATGCCACTCTCATAGACAATATATTCACCAATGACATAGAAAACAATACAGTTAGTGGGCTATTAATAAATGATATCAGCGATCACCTACAAGTTTTTACAGTATATGACAGAAACTATAGGATTAATAAGTCGGATAAGAAAAAAGAATACAGGCGAATGAGAACAGAGGAAACAATATATGCTTTTAAAAATGACTTACTGGCACAGAAATGGGATAATATATATCAAAATAAAGATGTTAATAGTGCATATGAGGAATTTCTCAGAATATTTTCTTCACTATATAATAAAAACTGTCCCATAATGCAATATAGTAGGAA
>NW_019179084.1:0-153 GCF_002260705.1 Seriola dumerili
TGTAATCTTTAACATTGATTCCATAGGTTATAGAAGCTTTTATTCAATTACAGAAAAAACAAACAGGAAAACTTGAATTTGTTGCATTTGGCATCAAGATGGTTGTTAGCAGCCATAGAGCATGTTGATCCTCATGATGTCCCAGTAGGACAT
>NW_019179085.1:0-224 GCF_002260705.1 Seriola dumerili
AGCTGCAGCAGGAACAGAAGCTTCATTTCCTTTGAAGAATCTGACTACCACCAGGGTTCAGAGAGTAAAGATCCAGAGATCATCTCCTAGAAGCATCTAAAGGTTCAGATGTTTGTCAAACCTTCTAAAGCTTATGACATGTTTCCCAAAAGCATCATAACTGAAGACTTAGGAAGTCTCTGTGGAGTTCAAACTTTAAGCAACACAACTTCACTCAGTAAATC
>NW_019179086.1:0-134 GCF_002260705.1 Seriola dumerili
ATGAGCAAATACATAATTTAACAGGAATTTGAACCAATCAGGAAACTACAAGGAAGGATTTGCCTCGAACTGACATAGCATCATTTATTCCCCCTGTTTTCTCTGCCCTGCACTGACTGGCCTGGTTCTCTGCT
>NW_019179087.1:0-620 GCF_002260705.1 Seriola dumerili
TTATTAGTGTTTAATATTTGAGTATTTTCTTGACCAGATGATTAATCAAAAATGTATTTGCATATTAATCGATAATGAGAATAATAATTAGAACTGTGTTGTTATGTTATATGTTATAAATGCTTTTATTAACGTCATGTTTTCATGAATCACAGGGGAAAGAAGATGACATCGAGCCGCAGGCATCATCTCAAGGTAAGGGAGAGTCTTGTTGCTTTGTCTGCTGGATGTAAACATATGCTACTGTATGCTAACCAGTTAGCTAAAACATGCTAATATGTCAGAGCTGTGTGTCTTCCTCCTTGTTTTACTGGCCAGAAAAAAATCAGTGACTGCAGCTTTAAGAAAAGTAATAATTAAACTAAAAATAAATGAAACTGAACATAATAACTTGTGAGTCTCTGTGTCTTCGTCCTGCAGAGTTTGATGCTGCAGATCGCCGCCACCTGGCTGGAGCAGGAAGCTACCGATATCGCCGCCGCCAAAGAAGCTTACTTGGCAGAGAATTGCGCCGAACCCGACCTGAGCGGAGACCAGGCGGCTCTGATGGTAAAAACCCTGTGAACACACACACACACGAGCACACACACACACACACACGAGCACACACACACACATAC
>NW_019179088.1:0-222 GCF_002260705.1 Seriola dumerili
ACAACTTCTTCCCATCATTCCAGGTGTACTTAAAAAAGATGATGAAGACAATCCAGCTGTTCTTGAAAGAAAGCAAAAGCTCCCACAGTGTGTGGGCGAGAGAAGTTTGTCTTTCGTTGACCACAGGAAAAAGCTCCCATGGGTCGAGCCAGACGCTGCTGGACATACGGAGCAGTTTGATTCATGCGATATCAGAACCTGTTCTCCAGAGTCTGCTGGACA
>NW_019179089.1:0-220 GCF_002260705.1 Seriola dumerili
TGTAATGACACTATGTTTTATTATGTAACACCCCCTTTATTGTAATCTGGTTACATCTGTGTTTTGAGGTTTGATTAGCGTCAACTGGACCCTACCTGCTTTTCTGTTGTTCTTGCTACTACCTCTTTATCTCATGTCAACTTTACTCCATTTATGTGGACTCTTGTCTGTTTGTTTGTGATGTTGAAAACTTACAAATAAATCATACTTAAAAAAAAAA
>NW_019179090.1:0-130 GCF_002260705.1 Seriola dumerili
TTATTGCTTGAGTATACTATGAAGTTGATGACCTGGTAAGTTGGCAGGGTAGTAGAGTGGGTAGAAGCGTCTGCTTTCATTCCAAAGGTTCTGAGATCGAATCCAGGCTGGCACTTTTCTGTGCAGAGTT
>NW_019179091.1:0-121 GCF_002260705.1 Seriola dumerili
AAGCTCCTCACCTGGATCTGCAGGAGTTCATACACTGCTCTGCTGCTACATGATTGGCTGGGTAATTGCATGAATAAGCAGGTGCACAGCTGTTCCTGTATATCCATAGAGGTACAGCGTT
>NW_019179092.1:0-105 GCF_002260705.1 Seriola dumerili
AAACCATTGTGCCATTTTGCTACTGGTGCTACTACTTTGAACATTTCATGAATGAGGTTCATGATTTTTTAACATTAACTCTAAATCTTTTTCTCATTTTGCAGA
>NW_019179093.1:0-128 GCF_002260705.1 Seriola dumerili
CAGACTAGAGAAGTTTGGAACCGTATTCACCCGGTAAGAGCAGCATTTCACGGTGTTAGTGCTCGTGAACGTCCGGTCTCTCGGCAGCTAACAGCGGATAGCAACATGACGGTGTTAGCTAAAGCCCG
>NW_019179094.1:0-113 GCF_002260705.1 Seriola dumerili
AGTGTCATAACTGGCTGTGCAATTTCTGGCTGACGAAGCGTTTATTTTGGTCTAATCAGCTGGTGCTCTAGTGCGACATCTAGTGGCAGCGAGGATCATTTACAGAAGCTTTA
>NW_019179095.1:0-107 GCF_002260705.1 Seriola dumerili
ACTTTTGATTTTATATTAATCTGTTGCTTTTAATAAAACAATGTGTGAATTGTTGATGTAACCATAAAATGCTTATAACTAAGTGACTTTTTACTAACATTTGGTGT
>NW_019179096.1:0-101 GCF_002260705.1 Seriola dumerili
GAGAGAGAGAGGAAGGAGGGGGTCTCTCTCTCTCTCTCTCTCTGTGACATACACCGAAAATGAAATAAAATTAAAAAAGAAACATACTTAAGACCTTGAAA
>NW_019179097.1:0-109 GCF_002260705.1 Seriola dumerili
ACGAACCCATGAAACCTTTGGGTTCAAGCAGAAACACACGGAAGCAGACAGAGCTCCAGTTTGTGGACAAACGTCGCTGTTGTTTCATGTTTTCCTTCGTTCTTCGGTG
>NW_019179098.1:0-123 GCF_002260705.1 Seriola dumerili
CGTCTGTGCTAATGCAAATAAACCCAGAGAAGGCAGCACAGTTTTAGAGCCACCTGCGGGCGACATGTCATCGGGGTGATATTGGGCTGATTTACACAGAAAGCTTCGTTAGCCTTCGTTTGT
>NW_019179099.1:0-549 GCF_002260705.1 Seriola dumerili
AACTGCAATATGATTTGGGAAAAAGCAATGTTGTTTCTTATCTGCCTTAGATTACTAAGTACAGAGCTATTAGCCAAACCTATTCATTCTAAATGTCACAAATACTCTGACGAGAAACTGATTTAGTATGACACTTTATGATGATCAACAATGTAAATTACATCTGCTGCCCTTCAGTACCTCTTTTGCAGCCTCTGACTCAGAAACCTCTGTGGTAGGCCTGGGTATGACTTGGCTGGATGTACGTCTGCCTATGGGAGTCCCATGTTCTATTCGACTGGAGTGGTCATTGTCACTTGAAGAAAGTGATGTGTTGGTATCCGTGAGGGAGGTTGATGTGGAATGATCTAAAGGAGAGAAGTCTAAAAGAAATAACAGAACTGTGACATGCCTGAAATGTAGCATTTGGTGCTTTCCCAGACACAGGTTAAAAATCATCATCAAATCAAACCTGATCCCACATTTCCAAACTGTTTTTGCAATTAGATACAGATCTTTCTTTAAAATATAATTTTTGATAATGTAATTTGTCATAGTAGCCAAGGCAGA
>NW_019179100.1:0-100 GCF_002260705.1 Seriola dumerili
AAGCCCCCCTGCTGCGTGCTGTCCAACCCCGACCAGAAGGGTAAGATCCGCCGCATCGACTGCCTCCGCCAGGCCGACAAGGTGTGGCGGCTGGACCTGG
>NW_019179101.1:0-109 GCF_002260705.1 Seriola dumerili
CGTCTGGGACTGTAAAGTCTTGCATTGTGCGTGCTCGAGAGGATGGCACTGCTTCAGATGGTAAAAAAGATTTGTGGTATTAACTGTCTTTGTGGGAACATGCTTTTGA
>NW_019179102.1:0-299 GCF_002260705.1 Seriola dumerili
CAGTCGTGTCTAATCAGAAAGTCTAGTATCTTCCAAAGTGCAATTTTCTGACAACTAGGACAGATGTTTCTTTTTTTTCATTTTCTTTTTTATCTATTTATTTCCAAGTAGAACATAACATTACTTTGTACATCCAGAGTGGGGAAGACATACAGTTGCATTCATGTTACAAGATACCAAAATAATAATAATAATAATAATAATAATAACTTTTAATTTTTAATTTTTTATTTTTAAGGACTTTTCAAGGTACCCAAGGTCGCTTTACAGAGTAAGAAGACACAAAGTAAATAAATAAA
>NW_019179103.1:0-173 GCF_002260705.1 Seriola dumerili
GGAGAGCGCTGGGAAATATGGTTCTGCAGGAGCGAGCACAGTGGCTAGGCCTCGCTAACCTGTCAGATAGGGAGAAGGACGACATCCTGGACATGCCCATAGTCCCGGAGGGGCTCTTCGGCTCCGCACTGGCCTCTATGCAGAAGCGGTGTGAGGCAAAGAAGAAAGAGGAT
>NW_019179104.1:0-131 GCF_002260705.1 Seriola dumerili
GTTGACTCTCTGCTTCTGACAGAAGATGGAGAAAACCAAACAAGTGGAAATGAAGTTCAGGCGTTGCAGAGATTCATCGACCTTTCACCTGATAAAGTCCTGGTATTCACAACAGAACTTAGTGATTTGCT
>NW_019179105.1:0-142 GCF_002260705.1 Seriola dumerili
TCTTTTTTATGTAGTGGTATCGGATCAGTACTCAGTTTCGGGAAGGAAAAAATTATATCAAAAACATCTCTACCCTCAACCTTTGTAATACATAATCATCACACACGGCTCCATAGGTTTTGTGTTTGTCTGACGTTACCCA
>NW_019179106.1:0-161 GCF_002260705.1 Seriola dumerili
TGATGGGTCCTGTTTTGTGGCACTGCCACAATTTCCTGATCTTGAAATTAGCTGTGTGATATTTTTAAGTTCAGAGAAACACAGTGTGCAGGAGAGGAACAGAGGAACAGAAACCGCAATGCCAAAACCACTTGAGTACATCAGCCTTCCTATATTTATAA
>NW_019179107.1:0-116 GCF_002260705.1 Seriola dumerili
CGTCATAAAATGGTAAGGAATGAAAGTATATAGTATATTGAGGTATGAAAATGCCAAAAAACGTCATAGTATAGTATGTTATAGAAATGCCAAAAAACGTCATAGTATAGTATGGC
>NW_019179108.1:0-114 GCF_002260705.1 Seriola dumerili
TCAGTGTCCTCCCTCAAACACTGCTCCATCATTGTGCCCAAGACATTTAACCTGGGCACATTAGTACGTTGGTTGTATGAATGTAAAATGTTTTCAGGATAAACAAGGTTAAAA
>NW_019179109.1:0-114 GCF_002260705.1 Seriola dumerili
CTAACGCTTTGTTTCCAGTTTTTCCCTCATTACCACCAAGTCTACAGTGGGAGGAGCTTCTAAGCCATGACCCACTTCAGAAGTCACTCATCTCTAAAGTTTATAATGAAATCC
>NW_019179110.1:0-102 GCF_002260705.1 Seriola dumerili
CTGCTAATACTAATGCTAGCTGCTAATGCTAGCAAACTACCCCCCCCCCCCTTGTCATTTTGCAATTTTATAATGAAATTGTTAAATTCATTCATCAATGAA
>NW_019179111.1:0-100 GCF_002260705.1 Seriola dumerili
TGTAAAACTGAGATTCCTCATCAGTGTTAATGAAGCTCCAACACAACTGTTGTCATGAAGTCGACTTCTGTGTGTGTGTGTGTGTGTGTGTGTGTGTGTG
>NW_019179112.1:0-119 GCF_002260705.1 Seriola dumerili
TTAGCATGCTAACATTCTAAAGTAAGATGATGAACATTGTATCTGCTTTACAGCTCCTTAGCAGCTGTTCTTTGTCTTTTCTGATAATTAGCTAATGTTAGCATATTAAAGCTAGATGA
>NW_019179113.1:0-114 GCF_002260705.1 Seriola dumerili
ATCACTGCTGCTTTACCAAGACATCTCCACCTAAACCAGTGGTTCTCTAACTGGGGGGGGCACAGAGTCACGGCAGGGGGGGTCGTGGATGATCAGGGTTTTAACATGACCCAT
>NW_019179114.1:0-111 GCF_002260705.1 Seriola dumerili
ACAGAGCTCTGTCTTGGATCAATACCATGAAGGATCGCAATGCTAGGATCACCCGATGATATCTCGATTTGCAACCCTTTAGTTTCAGGATCCGGCACCGACCCGGCAAGA
>NW_019179115.1:0-476 GCF_002260705.1 Seriola dumerili
ATGGCAAATGTTGAAGCTGTGAAAAAACGACTGATCACTGAAATGCAGTCAGTGAACCAGACCTCAGTGTCAGCTCCTGAACCAAGCACAAGCTCTGCCACCAGCTCTGTCTCAGTAGCTGCTCCTGCAACTACCTCAAACTCACCTGCAGCAAAAGGTGGGATATGGGCAGAATTTGACTCCCAAGTCCTTGCATCCCAGGAACATCGCACACCTGGAACTGATGCCTTTATTGAAATGCGCCGGTACTCAGAAGAGAAGCCAATACCACGGGATGGAGACCCACTTCTTTGTTGGAAAACAAATGAGCCAACATTCCCCTCTCTGAGCAAGCTTGCCAAAAAACACCTGACAGTAATTGCAACATCTGTACCAGCAGAAAGGATTTTCTCCAAGGCAGGTCAGTTAGTAAGTGAGAGGAGAAGTTCAATAAAAGGGAAAAATGTAAACATGTTATTGTTTCTGAACAAAAACCT
>NW_019179116.1:0-150 GCF_002260705.1 Seriola dumerili
AACGTAGCAATTCAGAGAATGATGTAAGAATGGTATAATGGTGCAGGATATTGGTTATCATAGTCATAATTAGCTAGTAAAAGCACATCCTACTAAGTAAAAACTAGATTTGCTTGTCTTTACTCAAACAATATGCCAAGAATAGGATTC
>NW_019179117.1:0-171 GCF_002260705.1 Seriola dumerili
GTGTAAGGATCTGCCACTCAGCAAAAAATCAATACACTTTAAGTAGAAACACACAAGAACAAGAAATGATGAAATGATGCCAGCCTGAATTGTAAGCACACTGAAAGCAACAAGCAGAACCAATATCTACTAAACAAACCTAAGAGGTTATGGTTTGATTTTGGGTTTGAT
>NW_019179118.1:0-151 GCF_002260705.1 Seriola dumerili
CAGGAAACTTTCCTATGCAGGTACAGGACATGTGTGCAAGAAAACATCAAAACTGTGCAATATATCAAATGACACCCCAGAATGATGTGTAAAACTACCAAATATATAGCCACATTATTTTAGTTTTTATTTAGTTTTTTATTTTTATCAC
>NW_019179119.1:0-115 GCF_002260705.1 Seriola dumerili
TGAGGATGATTGGACTGAAATGACAGGACATGTTAGTGACTTCATAATAAGATAGGAAGTACTAAATAAATGAAAAATAGTGATTCGTTATGTTCAGTGTATCGTTACAAAGATA
>NW_019179120.1:0-145 GCF_002260705.1 Seriola dumerili
GTCTCAATGTCATGATAACATACTTAGGGATATTTTCACAATGTAGAAGTTAAGCAATCTACTGTAAACTAATACAGTTACCATTTGACAGTATATTTATATGACGCAATCAAAAATACACTTCTAAAATTTCATTAATACACAC
>NW_019179121.1:0-116 GCF_002260705.1 Seriola dumerili
AGCTGAAATCTCTGAGATAGCTTTTCGTAGCCTTCCCCTGAACCATAATGTTGAACAGTCTTTGTTTTCAGGTCATGTGAGAGTTGTTTTGAGGCCCCCATGTTGCCGCTCTTCAG
>NW_019179122.1:0-588 GCF_002260705.1 Seriola dumerili
TCTTATGGATCAACACTTCAGATCACTTCAGATAAAACACTTGATAAGAGGAAAATATGGAGCTTTAAGGTCGTCCATATTTATAAACATCACATACAACAGAAGACTGTAAGGTAGAAGACCGTCTCTCCACCAGAAGACCACAGAGACCATTACATCCTCATCTCTTTTCCTCCCTGTAGGGACCGAGGCCGGACTGGAGGGGACCGGCGCAGCAGAGACCCATATAGTAATCTGATGACTCAGAAAGAGAAGGAGTGGGTCACCAAGATCCAGATGATGCAGCTGCAAAGTACTGACCCTTACCTGGATGACTACTACTATCAGGTTGGTATTTGTTGTGGTTACCCGGTTGGTTGTCATTGACCTTAATCACTTTTGATTGGGGTTGGAAATTGATAAGATTTTACTGATACCATAGGCAGGTCTCAGCCCAGTGAGGTTTGAAGCTGTTGTGCAGTTAAGTATAAAAAGACAACATTTAGTGATCTCAAACTTTCTGATTGTTCGGTTTAAATGAATCTGAATACTGAACAGAGCAGTTTCCATCGACCTTGACTGGGTTGCTCATTTTGATTTTTTTTTTTT
>NW_019179123.1:0-330 GCF_002260705.1 Seriola dumerili
TTTTTGTACGACGCTTTTTCACTGTGTGAACACATGCTGGCTGTTGATAGTGTTTACACCCTGACAGTAGTAAACTCCTGCATCTTCAGCCTGGACTCCACTGATGGTCAGAGTGAAGTCAGTCCCTGATCCACTGCCTGTAAAACGACCTGGAATCCCTGTCATTCGTTGATTAGTGTAGCGAATAAGCAGTTTAGGAGTTTCTCCATCTTTCTGTTGATACCAGCTCAAACAATATGCACTGCTACAGCTCCAAACCTCATGACTGACCCTACAGCTGATGGTGACGGGGGCTCCCAGAGCAGAGCTCACTGCTCCAGACTGAGTCAC
>NW_019179124.1:0-147 GCF_002260705.1 Seriola dumerili
CCAGGTCACTTCCTGTTTATCCAGAGTCAGAGGAAATATGAACCATTGTGTGAAAGTTTGTCATAATTAATAATAATAATGTCAAAAGTCTTGAGTAATGGCTAAAAGGTGTTTTGTGAGGTCGTGGTGACCTTTAACCTTTAGCCA
>NW_019179125.1:0-150 GCF_002260705.1 Seriola dumerili
ATTCAGTGACATGACTCTAGATGTCACTAGCAAAGATGGCGGATGAGAAACGCACAGAGAAAAAGCAGCAATGAGCCAAACAAACAGTAAGACTGACTTTCTAACTTTTCATATTATTCTTTCAACAAACAGGGGCTCATTGGAAAGCGC
>NW_019179126.1:0-115 GCF_002260705.1 Seriola dumerili
CACTGTAATTTCGTTGTATGTGTGTGTTTTTTTTTTTTTTTTTCAAATTCCCGCCAATCTCGTGTCCCCATAGTACTTGTGGGGGGTCGTAGAACCCAGCTGAAAACCAGCACAG
>NW_019179127.1:0-355 GCF_002260705.1 Seriola dumerili
CTTGCTCTGTGGTCACAATTATGTGGACACTCACATTTACTTAGTATACATTCTAACCCAATGAAGTAAACTCTTTAGATACTGATAAAAAAGAGAGAACATTATGGTCTGTTACTGACCTCCACAGGCATTGACATATATATTCTTTATGCAACCTCATAAAAGATCTACCTATCAGTATCCAGACAGATGAATGGTGCTAAAATTCTCTGCAGGGACAGATTAAGCCACCACAAATGGAGGTAAAATGAGCTGTTTGAGATGATTTGAGTAAACACAGATTTGTCTCAGAAAATGCACCATGTAAGCATTTGTCAACAGTAATATTAATGGTATTAAATCACGATTTGACACA
>NW_019179128.1:0-104 GCF_002260705.1 Seriola dumerili
AAAAACGTCATAGTGTAGTATGGCAAAAAACGTCATAGTTTAGTATGGCATAAAACATCATAGTATAACATGGGAAAAAATGTCAAAAAACGTCATAGTATAGT
>NW_019179129.1:0-135 GCF_002260705.1 Seriola dumerili
CTGGTGATAGACCAGGGTGAACGGTCCAGGGTGTAACCGTCTCCTGTGGCAGCTGAGATTTCCTTCAGCCCCCCTGGGACCCTTTAAAGATGAGCGGCAAAGCTAATAGATGGAATTAGAGTAACAGTAAAAAAC
>NW_019179130.1:0-7449 GCF_002260705.1 Seriola dumerili
ACACAGCAGAGTCAGTCACTGCAGCAGAGGAGATGTTCATGCTGATTTGTTTTTGGTCCACTTTAGTCGTCAGTCCAGGCATTGGATTTTTCACTACTGTTCCTGAAGCAGAGTCAGAGATGAGGAACTCTGGTGGTTTTCCTGGATATTGTCGATACCAGAAGAAATAATCATTACTAGCTGCCTTTGTGGAGTAGTTGTAGGACAGAGTAACAGTGCTGCCTTCTGAACTGAACTCTTCAGTCTTGACTGGAGTCAGTTTTTCACAGCTGACTCCTAAAGAAACAGAGAACTCTGTTATAATATGATGTAAATGTTTCAATACATAATTTACATTCATTTTGCTGCATGATCTCACATACCTGTTAGAGTAGAGACAAACAGTAGAGACAGCACATAATAGTCCAATGACAACATGTTGAATAAAGGTAATGTTGATGGTTTGTGTATTGAACTGTGCTGAATATGGAAGTTCCTCTCTCTTCTATAGTTCAGTAACAGCTCAGCTCCTCCCTGAATCTCTCCGTCTCCTCTTAGATCTGTATTTTCTCTTCTCTCTGTGACACTTCCTCCTGGTGAACAGACTGGAGCAGATATTTGTACCAGATTTAGAAAAAGGTTCTCTCTGATGATTTAAAGGATAGATCACTTTTTCAGGATCATCAAACAAAAGAATGAGCAAATGCTATCTTTTGAGACAACATTATTTCATCAATGTACAATATACATCAATTGATGATGAGAGGAAAAGTCATCACACAATATTACACTCAGAGTATGAGCAGTTTGATCAAGAGACAGTTCAGAAAGATTAGATTTTACCTGGTTTACTGAATTGTAGGGGCGAGTACAAGGATCTTAGTTCTAGACTCATTCCGACATTATATTTAGAGAAACAAAGAACGAGTATTTCAAGAACCAATATTAGCCTCTCTTTATTTTTGCCACATTAAGGCTATAATCAGTAAATTGTCACAAAAATCAAGTGTAATATAAAATAAAACATTCCTCTTTATTATAAGGGTTGATCACCATGAACAATTACAAACCAAAACGAATTAAATCAATAACGGAAAAAAATACAAAAGAAATTTTGAACATAACTAAATATTTAACAGATAGTTGTTATGGAAGCAGCAACAATATTAAAAGATGGTATGTCTGGAATGCAAACATTAACAATTCTTCTGAAGGAAAATCAGCATGTGGTGTTCTCTGGAAGGACGCATGATCTGTCTGGGCTGATTGTATCTCCAGCGGTGGAGAAAACCCTCTCACTGGGGGTAGAGGAGGCCTGTACACACAGGTATGAGAGGGCCGGGTCTGACAGCAAAGGATACATGTCTCTCCTATTCCACCAGCAGAGAGCAGGTTCTGTAATCCCTTCAGATTGTAATGCTTCATCATATTGGTGGTGCTTCCTCTCTTGCATGAAATATTTTTCCTGCAGAAGTTGCATTTTGCTGTGTTCTTGTCTTTCTTGTTGAAGCTAAGTCAAACTTTTCAGCGGTTGCTGTACTCAGCCATAGTCCAAGATGCAAACAACAGATGAACTCCACATGCTTTGTTGATATAGCGTACTGTGAACCAAATGACAATAAGTCTGCCTAACAGGTCCTGGCAGATAAGGAAAACTTTTACAGACTATAAAATGCTCACTCCAGTCCATCGCAGGGCAAACACACAGAGACAACCATTCACACCTATGGTCAATTTGGAGTCAATCAGCCTATTCCCCATTTGCATGTCTTTGGAGTGTGGGAGGAAGCCGGAGTACCCGTAGAGAACCCACACAAGCACGGGGAGAACATGCAAACTCCACACAGAAAGACCCCGCGTCCGAGCCGGGACTCGAACCCGAAACCTTCTTGCTGTGAGGCGACAGCGCTAACCTCTGCACCACCGTGCTGCCTCCAGGCAATTAATTGAAAACAACAATTTAACTGAAATAGGCTGTTCATCAGCTGATCAAAAGTTTAAGACCATAGCTCAAAAAAACCCGAAAACCCCCTAAAACAGAAATTAAAGTGTCAAAAACGGACTCAGGGACTTCCGGTAATGGCGGCAGAGTGATCACACGCCTGGCGTTTGCTCCCTGACCATTTATAACTTTAACATATCTACACTCAGACTTTTTGACTTATTTTCATGTCAGCGTAATACTTCCAAAACTGAAATGAGTAAATCCCACGGGACCCGCCAGGGAAAAGGTCAGCCTCAGTTGACTCAACACTTCAGCCCGCACGATAAAGACGCTAGCAAGGCAGACGCTAGCAAGGCGGGCGCTAGCAAGGCGGGCGCTAGCAATGTAGCAACAGGTGGAGCTCAACCGCTAACTCTGGACATGCTCATCGGTGAACTCGAGAAACTGCGCAAAGATGTAACAGGTGAACTCACCACCTCCCTGAATACTGCCATGGCTCCTATCCAAGCTTCTCTGCAAAAGATCGCTGATACTGTAGCCTCGCACACAGCTACCATCTCCGCAATGGAAACAGCCCTCTCTTCCCACTCAGATGACCTGTCGACTCTGCAGCACGAAGTGGCCACATTGAAGTCCAAGGTGGAGACCACCACCCAGATGAATGAAAAGCTGCAGCTGGCTGTTGAGGACCTGGTTTCACGATCCAAACGGCAGAATCTCCGTGTGATTGGTATCCCCGAGGGAGCGGAGGGGACTGATACCCGTCTCTTTATGACTACGCTGTTTAAGGACGTGATCGGAGACACTCCACCAGATACGAGCTTTGAACTGGACCGAGCTCACCGCAGCCTGGGGCCGAAACCGGCGCAGGGCTCCCGGCCCATTCTTGTGCGCTTTCACAGATACATCCAGAAAGAGCGAGTGCTGCTATGGGCGAAGAAAACACGGGGCATCTCATACCAGGGTTATCCCATAAGGTTCTTTGAGGACTTCAGCGCTTCCCTCGCCAAGAAACGGGCATCATTCAACAAAGTGAAGTCTCTCCTCTACAAGGATGGGATACGCTTCGGGCTGATCTACCCGGCGCGCTTGCGGGTCACTATTGACGGACAGTCTCGCATGTTTGACTCCGCGGATGAAGCGGAGCGGTTCTACCGTGATCTCAGCAGTAAGTGAAGACATGACGTCCCTTTACACATCTCCTTTAACTTTTCTCTATGAAAACTGGACTGTAGATATTAAAGGCGTACGGGAGGAGCTGGAAGACTTTGCCCCGAGCTGAGATTATTTACAAATTCACAACTAAGCTCCTAATATGTAAGATCCAGTTATGTTCATTACAGACTCGTTTGTGCTGTTGTTAAACATTTGTTAAAATATTTCTTATATAGAGCACAGTTGTGTTTTGTTAAGTATTGAAAAACTGGAACACTGAGGTTGTTACGCTGTCAAATGGTAAATGTCAGAGGTGTACACATTTCCACAATTGAAAAGGAAGCAAACTCCTATCAATCAGTCGGTTGTGTAAAGTAGTAGTTCCTGCATGCTCATCTGTGTTAAAGATGAGGTTAGGACAAGTATGTAAGTATGTTTTAAACCTGAGGGTGTCACTGAGGACATCTTCTGTTGTTGTGTTTGGGATTTTCTCTTTTTTTCTTTTTATCTTTGATAGAGGAGCGTTCTTTTTTTTCACAGACTTGTACGGTGGCATTGTATATGTTGTTGCTACTTTGCTTTACATTACTAAGCTGACCCGGCTGGGGCACCATCTCATCAGAGCACTTACAGGATTGATAGTTTATCACTGATTTCATGATTGACATGACCCAGAGAGACATGCTACGAACCATCAGGCTCACAAGCTGGAACGTTAGGGGACTTGGTGGACCTGTTAAAAGGACAAAAGTACTTTCACACCTTAAGGGTATGAAAACAGACATTGCGTTCCTACAAGAAACCCATCTTCGTCTTTGCGACCACACCAGACTACGAAAACCCTGGGTTGGACAGGTTTTCCACTCCAACTTCAATAGTCGCTCGAGAGGCACAGCTATTTTACTGCACAAGCGAGTACAGTTCTCATCAGAACAGGTCATATCTGATCCCAATGGCCGGTATATTATTGTTGTTGGTATGCTGTTTCAAACTCCTGTCATTATGGTTTGTGTTTATGCCCCCAACTGGGACTGCCCTAATTTTATGTCTTCCCTATTCTCATCCATTCCGTGCCTAGATACACATCATCTCATTTTTGGAGGGGATCTTAACTTATCTATCAATCCCACGCTTGACAGATCCTGTTCAAGAAAATTAATTCAATCCAAAGCAGCTAAGTGTTTGTCTGTATTCACAGATCAAATTGGCAGTGTGGACGTGTGGCGTTTTTACCACCCAACAACAAAGGAGTTTTCATTTTATTCCCAAGTTCATCAAACATACTCTCGAATAGATTACTTTTTTCTTGATAAGATTTTACTACCCTCAGTGAAACAATGTGAATACTCATCGATAGTTATTTCAGACCATGCCCCCCTTCTATTAGACTTGGAACTAGCCCCTAAAACCAAATGCCATTCAACCTGGAGATTAAACACTGGGCTTTTATCGTCCAACAAATTCTGTGAATTTATATCTGACAAGATTTCACGTTTTCTCGAAAACAATAAACCTGACTCTACTTCACCCTCTCTCCTGTGGGAAACCCTCAAAGCAGTAATTCGAGGAGAGATTATCTCATATAGCGCCAGGATTCGAAAGGGTGAAAAGCAAAGGCGACTTGAACTGATGGAAGCAATTCTTCAAATTGATAGACAACACTCCACCTCAGCCAATCCTACTCTCCAGTTGGAGAGACTCAAATTACAGACCGAATTTGATCTTATTTCCACAAACAAGGCAGAGTTTCTTTTAAGGCGTACAAAGGGCACTTATTATGAATATGGAAACAAGGCTAGCCGGTTACTAGCAAGGCAACTAAAACAGCAATCCTCTTCCCAATTCATTGCTCAAATTCGTAAGAACCCCCAAACTTTAGTTACAGACCCAACCGAGATAAACGATATTTTTGCTTCATATTACTCTGATTTATATAAATCAGAAGCCCCATCAGACACTACCTCAATGAACCGATTCTTGGATAATTTAGTCTTCCCCTCAGTTGATATTAATTCCAAAAACACTCTAGAAGCCCCTCTCAGCTTGGAGGAGGTGAAAGCCAGTCTTAAATTAATGCAAAGCGGCAAGGCACCAGGCCCAGACGGCTTTCCTTCCGAATTTTACAAGAAATTTTCTGACCAACTTGCTCCCTTATTATTGGACATGTTTAATGACTCCTTTGAACTTGGCACCCTTCCTTTGACTCTAACTCAGGCATCAATATCACTCATCCCCAAGAAAAATAAAGACCTCAAAGATTGCAGCAGCTGGCGACCTGTTAGTTTACTCAATAGTGACGTTAAACTATTGGCTAAGACCCTCGCCGGCCGCCTCGACCCCTGTCTACCAAATGTCATCTCAAAAGACCAAACCGGTTTCATAAGGGGCAGGCAACTATCCTCAAATGTACGCCGTCTGCTCAACATAATACTGTCCAAACCTGAAACACAAGACCCTGAAATGGTAATCTCTATGGATGCGGAAAAAGCTTTTGACAGAGTGGAGTGGAATTATTTATTTTCAGTTTTAAATAGGTTCGGTTTTGGCCAAAATTTTATCTTGTGGATTAAATTGCTATACAATGCCCCAATTGCCAGTGTAAGAACTAATTCAACACAGTCCAACTTCTTTCCTTTAACACGTGGCTGCCGCCAAGGTTGTCCGCTATCACCATTGTTGTTCGCCGTTGCGATTGAACCGCTTTCCATTGCCCTTAGGAGCTCACCGCTCTTTACCGGTGTATATAGGAACGGGACTGAGCACAGAGTATCACTTTATGCCGATGACCTTTTACTCTATGTCTCAAATCCCACTGTCTGCATGGACAGAATTCTGGACATTTTACATACATTTGGCTCCTTTTCTGGTTATAAATTGAACATTACAAAAAGTGAATGCTTCCCTCTTAATAATACAGCAAGACAGATTCCGGCTCAAACACTACCGTTTCGCTTAGCCTTTTCTAGGTTTCAATATTTAGGCATTAATATCTTGAATAGTCTCCCTTTACTACATAAACATAACATTGTGGAACTGGTCAGAAAGGTGAAATTGGATCTATTACGCTGGAATAACCTCCCATTGTCGCTTCTAGGTAGAATCAACTCTATCAAAATGAATGTTCTACCAAAATTTCTATTTCTTTTTCAGTGTTTACCTATATACTTGCCCAAAGCATTTTTCAACGAATTGGATAAAATTGTTTCACATTTCATCTGGGCGGGAAAGACTCCAAGGGCAAGGTACTCAGTTTTGCAAAGATCCAAGGAGGAGGGAGGCCTCGCTCTGCCGGATTTCAGGGCATACTATTGGGCAGCCAATATTCAAAAAGTCTATACCTGGTATAATTTCCCCAATACAGACTGGTGTCAGATGGAAGCTTACTCATGCAACCCTGTCTCTTTATCAGCTTTAATATGTTCCCCTCTAAATGCATACCCTACTAAAGTCACTTCCAACCCGATTGTATTGTCTACTATGAAAATCCTGAAGCAGTTTAAACGGCACTTCAAAATCACCTCTCTTTCCCCACTAATGCCCTTCTGTGAAAACTATTTATTTCCACCCGCAGCACTTGATTCAACTTTCTCTCTGTGGAAAGACAAAGGGCTGGTGAATTTTGATCAACTTTATGACAAGGACATTTTTATCTCCTTTGATAACCTCCGAACTAAGTTTACCCTTCCACAAGCTCATCTATTTAGATATTTTCAAGCCAGAGATTTTGTTCGTTGTAATTTTTCCAATTTCCCCCATAAACCACCTCGCACCCTCTTTGATGTAATTGTTTCTCTCCCCACGGCTCGTGGATTTATCTCAGTTGTGGTGAAATTGATCATGTCATCACTATCATCCCCACTGGCGACTAGAAATTCATGGGAAAGGGAGCTAGGTTGTTCCCTGTCAGATGAATGGTGGGTGAGGGCCCTTGACAGGGTTAACTCCACCTCATCTTGTGCCGGTCTGACATTAATTCAGTTTAAGGTCCTACACAGGATACATTATTCCAAAGCTAAACTTAAAAAACTTTTTAATACAAGTGATTCATGTGATAGATGCTCTCTGGTCCCAGCCAGTCACACGCACATGTTTTTCTCCTGTCCGAAGTTAAACTCATTCTGGTCCTCTTTCTACAATACTCTTTCAAAAGCTCTAAACAAACCAGTGCTCAGGAGTCCGTTAACCTCTATCTTTGGTGTGCCTGAAGAATTCACACGCTTCACCAACAGGGAAAATAATGTTATTGCTTTCACATCTCTGGTTGCACGCAGACGTATTTTACTCCAGTGGAAGGATAAGAATCCCCCCTCTCATAACTCTTGGCTGAAGGATCTAATGTCATTCCTACACTTAGAAAAAATCAAATACAG
>NW_019179130.1:10399-17590 GCF_002260705.1 Seriola dumerili
TTTTTTTAAAATTATTATTATTATTTATTTTTTGTTGTTGTTGTTTGTTTGTTTGTTGGTTTGGTAATTGTTCACCCCTCCTGTTTTTCTTTGAGGGGGAGAGAGTCGTGTTTGCTCATTGTCAGCATTACTCATTGCATTTTGCTCATGGTTTGTGAATGTAACTCTCTTATTTGCGTGTGTGTGGGGGGGTGTTCTGAAAGGGGGAAAAATGGGTGAAATGTATCCTCACTAAAGGAAATGTGTTGTATCTTGATAACCCAATAAAAAATATATATGGGGAAAAAAAAACCTGCACAAAAAGGGAGGATGTCAAAATCGGATTCAGGTCTCAAAGGAGCGGTGGAGGTCCTGATTGGACAAAAAATCATGAATGATGATGACCTGGCTGAGAGAAAGGCAAAAAAATTCCTTGAACTTTTGGAAAAAAGTAGGAGAGGACCATGTTTCAGTCAGTGCTGAGTCGATTGACTTGTTAATTAAAAGGAGGGATGAAGGCGGCATACCTGCTGAAAACCCTTATCTCTTTGCAAGACCAGGTGCAATGACAAACATCCGCGGATGTGACTGCCTGCGAAAATATGCTGAGGATAGCAAAGCAGAAAACCCTGAGCTCCTGAGATCAACTAAACTAAGAAAACAAGTTGCCACTCTCTGTCAACTGCTGGATCTAAGTGAACAAGAACTGGAACAAGTCGCAAGGTTTATGGGGCATGACATTAGAGTTCATCGGGACTTTTACCGACAGACAGACAAAACCTTTCAAATTGCGAAAATTAGCAAACTTCTCTTTGCAATGGAGCAAGGCACTGGGACCTTAAAGGGAAAGAACCTCAACACCATCAACCTTTCTGTTAGTGGTATGTATGCACAGTTTAGTCCTGCTTTTTAAATGTCATAACATACAATATTCTCATTCTCATCTCTCTCTCTCACCTGCAGCCTGATTCCTTTCCTCCTCCCTCATCTCTCTCTCTCACCTGCAGCCAGACTCTTTCCCTCATCTCTCTCTCACCTGCAGCCAGACTCTTTCCCTCATCTCTCTCTCACCTGCAGCCTGACTCTTTCCCTCCTCCCCCATCTCTCTCTCTCTCTCACCTGCAGCCTGACTCTTTCCCTCCTCCCTCATCTCTCTCTCTCACCTGCAGCCTGACTCTTTCCCTCATCTCTCTCTCACCTGCAGCCTGATTCTTTCCCTCCTCCCTCATCTCTCTCTCTCTCACCTGCAGCCTGACTCTTTCCCTCATTCTCTCTTCACTGCAAGCCTGATTCTTTTCCTCCTTCCCTCATCTCTCTCTCTCTCACCTGCAGCTGACTTCTTTCCCTATCTCTCTCTCTTTCTCACCTGCAGCCTGACTCTTTTTCCTCTCCCTCATCTTCTCTCACCTGCAGCCTGACTCTTTCCCTCTCCCTCATCTCTCTCCTCTCACCTGCAGCCTGATTCTTTTCCTCTCCCTCATCTCTCTCTCTCCTCACGCTGCAGCCTGACTCTTTCCCTCATCTCTCTCTCTACTCACCTGCAGCCTTGACTCTTTTCCTCCTCCTCATTCTCTCTCCTCACCTGCAGCCTGACTCTTTTCCCTCCTCCCTCATCTCTCTCTCTCTCCACCGCAGCACTGATTCTTTTCCTCCTCCCTATCTCTCTCTCTCACTGCAGCCTGGACTCTTTCCCTCATCTCTCTCTCACCTTGCAGCCTGACTCTTTTCTCCTCCCTCATCTTCTCTCTCAACCTGCAGCCTGACTCTTTCCTCCTCCCTCATCTCTCTCCTCTCTCACCTGCAGCCTGACTCTTTCCTCCTCTCTCATCTTCTTCTCTCTTCACCTGCAGCCAGACTCCTTTCCTCTCCCTCATCTCTCTCTCCACCTGCAGCCTGACTCTTTTTCCTTTCCTAACTCATCTCTTCTCTCTCCACCTGCACCAGACTCTTTCCTCCTCCCTCATCTCTCTCTCCACCTGCAAGCCTGACTCTTCCCTCCTCCCTCATCTCTCTCTCTCACCTTCAGCCCAGGACTCTTTCCTCCTCCCTCATCTTCTCTCTCTCTCACTGCAGCACTGACTCTTTCCCTCAATCCTCTCTCACCTCAGCCAGGGACTCTTTTCCTCCTCCCTATCTTCTCTCTCCACCTGCGCCTGGACCTCTTTCCCTCATCTCTCTCTCACCTGCAGCCTGACTCTTTTCCTCATTCTCTCTTCACCCTGCAGCCTGGACTCTTTTCCTCTCCCTCATCTTCTCTCTCTCTCCACCTGCCAGCCTGACTCTTTCCCTTCCTCTTCATCCTCCTCTGTCACCTGCAGCCAGACTCTTTTCCCTCCTTTCCCTCATCTCTCTCTTCTCTCACCTGCAGCTGACTCTTTCCCTCATCTCTCTCTCACCTGCAGCTCTGAGTTCTTTTCATCCTCCCTCATCTCCTCTCTCACCTGCAGCCTGATTCTTTTCCTTCCCTCCCTCATCTCTCTCTCTCACCTGCAGCCTGACTCTTTTCCTCCTTCCCTCATCTCTCTTCTCTCTTCACCTGCAGCCTGATCTTTCCCTCATCTCTCTCTCACCTGCAGCCTGATTCTTTCCTCCTCCCTTCATCTCTCTCTCTCTCACCTGCAGCCTGACTCTTCCCTCATCTCTCTCTCACCTGCAGCCTTGATTTTCTTTCCCTCCTCCCTCATCTCCTACTCTCTCACCTGAGCCTGACTCTTTCCCTCATCTACTCTCTCTCTCCACCTGACGCCTTGACTCTTTTTCCCCTCCCCCATCCTCCCTCATCTCTCTTCTCACCTGCAGCCTGACTCTTCCTTCTCCTCATCTCTTCTCTCTCTCACCTGCAGGCCTGATTCTTTTCCTCCTTCCCCATTCTCTCTCTCTCACCTGCAGCCTGACTCTCTTCCCTCATCTCTCTCTCACCTGCAGCCTGGACTCTTTTCCTCCTCCCTCATTCTCTCTCTCTCTCACTGCAGCCTGACTCTTTCCCTTCCTCTCTCATCTCTCTCTCTCACCTGCAGCCAGGACTTTTCCCTCCTCCCTCATCTCTCTCTCACCTGCAGCCTGACTCTTTTCTCCTCCCTCATCTTCTCTCTCTCAACCTTGCAGCCAGGACTCTTTCCCTCCTCCCTCATCTCTCTCTCACCTTGCAGCCTGACTCTTTCCCTCCTCCCTCATCCTCTCTCTCACCTGCAGCCAGACTCCTTTCCCTCCTCCCTCATCTCTCTCTCTCTCACTGCAGCCTGAGCTCTTTCCCTCATCTCTCTCTTCACCTGCAGCCTGAACTCCTTTCCCTGCCTCCTCAATCTCTCTCTTCACCTGCAGCCAGACTCATTTCCCTCCTCCCTCATCTCTCTCTCTCTCACCTGCAGCCTGACTCTTTCCCTCATTCTCTCTCTCACCTTGCAGCCTGATTCCTTTCCCTCCTCCCTCATCTCTCTCTCATCACCTGCAGCCAGACTCTTTCCCTAAATCTCTCTCTCCACCTGCAGCCAAGACTCCTTTCCCTCCTCCCTCATCTTCTCTCTCTCTCTCACTGCAGCTGACTCTTTCCCTCATCTCTCTCTCCCTGCAGCCTGATTCTTTTCCCCTCCCTCATCTCTCTCTCACCTGCAGCCTGATTTCTTTTTCCTCCTTCCCTCGATCTCTCTCTCTCTTCTTCACCTGCAGCCTGCTCTTTCCCTCATCTCTCTCTCACCTGCAGGCCTGATTCTTTCCCTCCTCTCATCTCTCTCTCTCTCACCTGCAGCCTGCTCTTTCCCTCATCTCCTCGTCACCTTGCAGCCTGATTCTTTCCCTCCTCCCTCATCTCTCTCTCTCTCACCTGCAGCCTGACTCTTTCCCTCATCTCTCCTCTCTCTCACTGCAGCCCAGCCCTTGACTCTTTTTCCTCCTCCCTCATCTCTCTCTCACCTGCAGGCCTGACTCTTTCCCTCCTTCCTCATCTCTCTCTCTCTCACCTGCCAGCCTGATTCTTTTTCCTCCTCCCTCATCTCTCTTTCTCACTGCAGCCTGACTCTTTCCCTCAATCCTCTCTCAACCTGCAGCCTGACTTTCCTCCTCCCTCATCTCTCTCTTCTTCACCTGCAGCCTTGACTCTTTCCCTCCTCTCTCAATCTCTCTCTCTCACCTGCAGCCAGACTCTTTCCCTCCTCCCTCATCTCTCTCTCACCTGCAGGCCTGACTCTTTTCCTCCTCCCTCATCCTCTCTCTCTCACCTGCAGCCAGACTCTTTCCCTCTCCCTCATCTCTCTCTCACCTGCAGCCTGACTCTTTCCCCTCCTCCCTCATCTCTCTCCTCTCACCTGCAGCCAGAACTCTTTCCCTCCTCCCTTCATTCTCTCTTCTCTCTCACCTGCAGCCTGACTCTTTCCCTCATCTCTTCTTCACCTGCAGGCACTGGAACTCTTTCCCTTCCTCCTCATCTCTCTCTCACCTGCAGCCAGGGACTTCTTTCCCTCCTCCCTCATCTCTCTCTCTCTCCACCTTCAGCTGACTCCCTCATCTCTCTCTCACTTGCAGCCTATTCTTTTCCTCCTCCCTCATCGTCTCTCTCTCTCACCTGCAGCCTGATCTTTCCCTTCATCTTCTCTTCACCTGCAGCAGACTCTTTCCCTCCTCCCTCATCTCTCTCTCTCACCTTGCAGCCTGGACTCTTTTCCCTCATCTCTTCTCACCTGCAGCCTGACTCTCTCCCTCATCTCTCTCTTCACCTGCAGCCTGACTTCTTTTCCTCCTCCCTCATCTCTTCTCTCTCTCACCTGGCAAGCCTTGATTCTTTCCCTCCTCCCTTCATCTCTCTCTCTCCTCTCACCTGCAGCCAGACTCTTTCCCTTCCTCCCTCATCTCCTCACAGACAGCAAAGACCTGTTGGCCCCCCCCCCATCGGTGGGCGTTGTGAATACAGCAGTAGTAGAACCATACTATATTGAGCTAGGTTTTACTCTCCAACAGTAGTCTTTTGTAATCAATGAATTTTTTCGGTTCCGCTTAGCACTGATTTGACTCTTTAATTATTCTTTGTTAGTTGAAAGTCCACATCAACCTCTGCCATTGGCCCAAGAAGAAAAAGATCCCAGGCAGAGAGGAAGCTGATGGTATCGTCTAAGATTCTGTTTCATTAAAACATATCTGGTTAAGGATGCACATAGTAATTTAATCTGCAGCTATTTTTTGATTTCATTGGATTTGTCTTTTAACATATTTGCTGGTTCCTACATTTTAAATGTGAGGATGCCTTTCTCTCATTTATACATTTTTTAAAAACATTCTTGTGATATAATAAGCATTTTCACTACTTGTCATTTTATAGACAGAAATTTATTAGACAATAATGGGAAGTTACATCATTTGTAAAAGTGTGATGTTTCTTGCAGTGTTGTCTGTTCTCAACGACTTCTTGTTCTTAGGTTTACCTGTACATTTTTTCTTGAAATTGGGTACAACATCATATACCATAACATCTGTCTATAAGAAGCTCGTAATGCAGTTCTGTGGACACTTCTCAGATGTTTACGTTCATTTAAATTATTTATTTATTGAGGTGATAGTTAAAGTCGCTATTTTGTTGCACTGCAGTATTTTGAGATGTTTTGAAATATTTTGTCCTTTCATGTTTTACATACAGGAAGAGGGCCAAACTAGTTAGAAACATTCCCTTCTTTTTTTTTTTGAATTTTTAACATTTTTTTGGGCCAAGGGTCCATACAGCACCATCATGACCTTAATAATGAGTCACAGAACTGAGTTGTCTCTCTGTTTAAAGTGTCAGCAAAAAAAAACTTGTACACTGTAAAGCGACTGCCATAGAAGTCTTTATGGCGGACAAGTTGTATTCAATTAGTGCTATTATAACACAAATTAAGCCTCTCGTTTTGCAGAGACGGTGCCTGCTTTCATCCTATCTTCTTTTTCAACACATGTACTGTATGATGTCTCACTCGCTGTTTATTGTTTAGTTTCAGATGAATGCTCTGACCCACCTCTCTTCTGAAAGACCCCTGACCCCGACTCCTGTGGTTTAAAAACTATTATGAAAAAGTATTGAGTTAGGCTTATATGTCTTGAGCTTAAATCTTTGGAAACCTTTTCTTGACATAAAAAACAGTACTCTCTCCTGAGAATCCTAAAATGGTAAACATAACACCACCCGGTTTACATTTATTAAAAAATCAAAACCAAATTGGTTAAAATATTCTTTAAATGGAGTGTAATTGAATAGAAGGGAGCAGTTTTGTGGCAGGTAATGACCTTGAGTGAGCTTTGTCAAAACGAGACTTAACTGTGAAATAAACAAAACACCTTAGTTATGTTCAGCACACTAGTTTGGCTTTTACTGGCCAGGCAACGTGAACAGTTGCACTCACAATAGCTTGAAGGAGAGAGGAAGGCTCTTCTGCGTCGTCAGTAAACTTCTTTGGGAAAAATAAAAATATTTTAATCAACAGTCTTAACGTTGAGGATTTAATCATTAATATTTGACCTGCATCTTTCAACAGAGCTGATATTGCCACAACTTCTACGCCACATGTCCCACATAAAAGGACAAAAAGAGCACGAGAAGAAAGTGGATTGACGGGTATGTTCTCTCTTTTTTCTTTCCTTTTTATTAAAGGTTATTTTTCTAAGGATGTTGTCCATTTTGACATTTCACAACCTTAAACTCCACCCTATCAATCTTGCAGTACAGTTTACATTGCAGTTTACATCCTGCTTCTGATAGAAAACATGGTTGTTGTAATTTAAGCTTGAATTAAGAACAAACCTGCACTATCAATGTGTGGATGAAATAATTTTCATCCACACAAACTGTTAAAAAGCTGATGAAATGCCTCCCAAATTACTTCAAGGCAGGAGGGGGAGGCACTCACTGCACTGTAGCTATTAAAATGCCCAAAGAAATTTTCAATCATAGTTTCCTTTGTAAATTTACACTCATTTCAATCAGGAAGCAATGGACCTCAGTAAAAAAAAAAAACTTTATTCATCTGGGATGGTGTTATCAGCTGATTATCAGTTCATCCACTTTTTCCTGACTCAAAATATTGTGATTATATTGGCCATTATATATTGTCCAGCCACTGATTTTAAACAGAGCTCTGCATTGTATTGTATTCATAACAGGTTTGTTTTGGCTACTCAGTGAATAAGGCTGGTGTAAAATCCTCTTGTATAAAACCCTAATGCCAATTCCCAACAGCGAATGGCTTATCCCTG